>NC_056436.1:86914222-86956548 GCF_018296145.1 Oncorhynchus tshawytscha | reverse complement strand
ACTTCGTTCAGTTACATGTGCCCTGTGTGCTGGTATAGTATTGCAGAGTACAGTATAGTATTATGGTATTGTACAGTATAGTATGGTAGTATAGTATTGCAAGTACAGTATAGTTTTATGGTATTGTGGCGTACAGCATAGTACTATGGTATTGTAGTGTACAGCATAGTATGGTAGTATAGTATTGCAGAGTACAGTATAGTATGGTAGTATAGTATTGCAGAGTACAGTATAGTATAGTATTATGGTATTGTAGTGTACAACATAGTATTATGGTATTGTAGTGTACAGCATAGTATGGTAGTATAGTATTGCAGAGTACAGTATAGTATGGTAGTATAGTATTGCAGAGTACAGTATAGTACGGTAGTATAGTATTGCAGAGTACAGTATAGTATGGCAGTATAGTATTGCAGAGTACAGTATAGTATGGTAGCATAGTATTACAGAGTACCGTATAGTATTGCACCGTATAGTATTGGAGTACAGTATAGTATGGTAGTATAGTATTACGGAGTACAGTATAGTATTATGGTATTGCAGAGTACAGTATAGTATGGTAGTATAGTATTGCAGAGTGCAGTGTAGTATGGTAGTATAGTATTACAGAGTACCGTATATTATTGCACCGTATAGTATGGTAGCATAGTATTGCAGAGTACAGTATAGTATGGTGGTATAGTATTACGGAGTACAGTATGGCAGTATAGTATTATGGTATTGTAGGGTACAGTATAGTATGGTAGTATAGTATTGCAGAGTACAGTATAGTAAGGTCATATAGTATTGCAGAGTACAGTATAGTATTATGGTATTGCCGTGTACAGCATAGTATGGTAGAATAGTATTGCGGAGTACAGTATAGTATTATGGTATTGTAGTGTACAGTACAGTATGGTAGTATAGTATTGCAGAGTACAGTATAGTAGTATAGTATTGAGTACATTAGAGTATTATGGTATTGTGGTGTGCAGTATAGCATGGTAGTATAGTATTGCAGAGTACAGTACAGTACAGTGGAGCACAGTACAGTGGAGCACAGTATAGTGGAGTACAGTACAGTGTAGTAGAGTATAGTGGAGTACAGTACAGTGGACAGTATAGTGGAGTACAGTACAGTGGAGTACAGTACAGTGGAGTACAGTACACTGGCGTACAGTGGAGTACAGTATAGGTGAGTACAGTACACTGGAGTACAGTATAGTGGAGTACAGTACAGTATAGTGGAGTACAGTACAGTGGAGTACAGTACAGTGGAGTACAGTACAGTGGAGTACAGTACAGTGGAGTACAGTACAGTGGAGTACAGTGGAGTACAGTACAGTGGAGTACAGTACAGTACAGTGGGTACAGTATAGGTGAGTACAGTGGAGTACAGTATAGTGGAGTACAGTACAGTGGAGTACAGTGAGTACAGTAGTGGAGTACAGTACAGTGGAGTACAGTACAGTGGAGTACAGTGAAGTACAGTATACAGTGGACAGTATAGTGGGACAGTAGTACAGTAGTACAGTAGTGTACAGTGAAGTACAGTATAGTGGACAGTATAGTGGGGGACAGTATGGACAGTACAGTATAGGGGACAGTATAGTGGACAGTATAGTGGACAGTATAGTGGACAGTATAGTGGACAGTATAGTGGACAGTATGGTGGACAGTATGGTGGACAGTATGGTGGACAGTATGGTGGACAGTATGGTGGACAGTATAGTGGACAGTATAGTGGACAGTATGGTATAGTGGACAGTATAGTGGTGGACAGTATAGTGGACAGTATAGTGGACAGTATAGTGGACAGTATAGTGGACAGTATAGTGGACAGTATGGTGGACAGTATGGTGGACAGTATAGTGGACAGTATAGTGGACAGTATAGTGGACAGTATAGTGGACAGTATGGTGGACAGTATAGTGGACAGTATAGTCGACAGTATAGGGGACAGTACAGTAAAGGAGGCAGAAATGACAGAAAGCAGGGGGAGGAGGAGCTGTTTTCAGATAACAGCAGTACAGATTTATTTCTCTAATCAGAGGGAGGTGCCTGAAGAACAAGTGGAGTTCAGAACATGAAAACAGAAAAAAAGATAGACCTGAAAACACATAGACAGAGTTTACAGATCAAAAGACGACGGAACTAGAACTACAGAATCAGAACTAGAACTACAGAATCAGAACTACAAAATCAGAACTAGAACTAGAGAATCAGCACTAGAACTACAGAATCAGAACTAGAACTACAGAATCAGAACTAGAACTACAGAATCAGAACTAGAACTACAGAATCAGAACTAGAACTACAGAATCAGAACTAGAACTACAGAATCAGAACTAGAACTACAGAATCAGAACTAGAACTACAAAATCAGAACTAGAACTACAGAATCAGAACTAGAACTACAGAATCAGAACTAGAACTACAGAATCAGAACTACAAAATCAGAACTAGAACTACAGAATCAGAACTACAAAATCAGAACTAGAACTACAGAATCAGAACTACAAAATCAGAACTAGAACTACAGAATCAGAACTAGAACTACAGAATCAGAACTACAGAATCAGAACTAGAACTACAAAATCAGAACTAGAACTACAGAATCAGAACTAGAACTACAGAATCAGAACTAGAACTACAGAATCAGAACTAGAACTACAAAATCAGAACTAGAACTACAGAATCAAAACTAGAACTACAAAATCAGAACTAGAACTACAAAATCAGAACTAGAACTACAGAATCAGAACTAGAACTACAAAATCAGAACTAGAACTACAAAATCAGAACTAGAACTACAAAATCAGAACTAGAACTACAGAATCAGAACTAGAACTACAGAATCAGAACTAGAACTACAGAATCAGAACTAGAACTACAAAATCAGAACAAGAACTACAAAATCAGAACAAGAACTACAAAATTAGAACTAGAACTACAGAATCAGAACGAGAACTACAGAATTAGAACGAGAACTACAGAATCAGAATAAAGAATAGAACAGGAAGAACAGCCTGAAGAGCGCTGTTCCAACAGCTGTGTACACCCCCTCCCCTCCTCAGATAACTCTGAGTAACATACAACCCAGCCCTGGGTCAGATACATACGTCAAATACTGTGGTGCACTTGATTTGGGACAGGCCCGTAGTTCAACCCTCACCAAACATCTCACCAAACCACCTGTACATCTCACCAAACCACCTGTACATCTCACCAAACCACCTGTATCTCTCACCAAACCACCTGTATCTCTCACCAAACCACCTGTGTCTCTCACCAAACCACCTGTGTCTCTCACCAAACCACCTGTGTCTCTCACCAAACCACCTGTGTCTCTCACCAAACCACCTGTGTCTCTCACCAAACCACCTGTGTCTCTCACCAAACCACCTGTATCTCTCACCAAACCACCTGTATAACTCACACACCAAACCACCTGTATAACTCACACACCAAACCACCTGTATATCTCACCAAACCACCTGTATAACTCACACACCAAACCACCTGTATCTCTCACCAAACCAACTGTATCTCTCACCAAACCAACTGTATCTCTCACCAAACCAACTGTATCTCTCACCAAACCACCTGTATCTCTCACCAAACCACCTGTATCTCTCACCAAACCACCTGTATCTCTCACCAAACCACCTGTATCTCTCACCAAACCACCTGTATATCTCACCAAACCACCTGTATATCTCACCAAAGCACCTGTATAAATCACCAAACCACCTGTATATCTCACACCCCAAACCACCTGTATAAATCACCAAAGCACCTGTATAAATCACCAAACCACCTGTAAATCTCACCAAACCACCTGTATATCTCACCAAACCACCTGTATATCTCACCAAACCACCTGTATATCTCACCAACCACCTGTATAAATCACCAAACCACCTGTATAAATCACCAAACCACCTGTATATCTCACCAAACCACCTGTATATCTCACGCCCCAAACCACCTGTATAAATCACCAAAGCACCTGTATAAATCACCAAACCACCTGTATATCTCACCACCTGCTGTCTATAAGTCTATAACTCAACTGTTGAGTTCTACTAGAAGTCTTTAAAGGTGAACTCAGCGAGATGAAGACATCACCATCATCGACCTGTGGCATGGCCCACATTGGGAAGTAGGACGTTTTGTGTGACATGATTCATCTTGCAGAGTGTACCTTTATCGGTAGCTGGAACACACAAGCATGTCAGCATCGGCCATAACTTTACAGTAGCACACTTTACAACACAGCCTTTAAACACACAGACTAAACCAGAGTCCGCTGTAGATATCACACAGACTAAACCAGAGTCCGCTGTAGATATCACACAGACTAAACCAGAGTCCGCTGTAGATATCACACAGACTGAACCAGAGTCCGCTGTAGATATCACACAGTCTAAACCAGAGTCCGCTGTAGATATCACACAGACTAAACCAGAGTCCGCTGTAGATATCACACAGACTGAACCAGAGTCCGCTGTAGATATCACACAGACTAAACCAGAGTCCGCTGTAGATATCACACAGACTAAACCAGAGTCCGCTGTAGATATCACACAGACTAAACCAGAGTCCGCTGTAGATATCACACAGACTAAACCAGAGTCCGCTGTAGATATCACACAGACTAAACCAGAGTCCGCTGTAGATATCACACAGACTAAACCAGAGTCCGCTGTAGATATCACACAGACTAAACCAGAGTCCGCTGTAGATATCACACAGACTAAACCAGAGTCCGCTGTAGATATCACACAGACTAAACCAGAGTCCGCTGTAGATATCACACAGACTAAACCAGAGTCCGCTGTAGATATCACACAGACTAAACCAGAGTCCGCTGTAGATATCACACAGACTAAACCAGAGTCCGCTGTAGATATCACACAGACTAAACCAGAGTCCGCTGTAGATATCACACAGACTAAACCAGAGTCCGCTGTAGATATCACACAGACTAAACCAGTCAGCTGTAGATATCACACAGACTAAACCAGAGTCCGCTGTAGATATCACACAGACTAAACCAGAGTCCGCTGTAGATATCACACAGACTAAACCAGAGTCCGCTGTAGATATCACACAGACTAAACCAGTCAGCTGTAGATATCACACAGACTAAACCAGTCAGCTGTAGATATCACACAGACCAAACCAGTCAGCTGTAGATATCACACAGACTAAACCAGAGTCCGCTGTAGATATCACACAGACCAAACCAGTCAGCTGTAGATATCACACAGACTGAACCAGTCAGCTATAGATATCACACAGATCAAACCAGAGTCCGCTGTAGATATCACACAGACTAAACCAGAGTCCGCTGTAGATATCACACAGACTGAACCAGAGTCCGCTGTAGATATCACACAGACCAAACCAGTCAGCTGTAGATATCACACAGACTGAACCAGTCAGCTGTAGATATCACACAGATCAAACCAGAGTCCGCAATAGATATCACAGACTAAACCAGAGTCCGCTATAGATATCACACAGACTAAACCAGAGTCAGCTATAGATATCACACAGACTAAACCAGTCAGCTGTAGATATCACACAGGCATAGCTTTATAAACACACAGGCTTTATAAACACACAGGCTTTATAAACACACAGGCTGTTTACCTGGCCCTCTTCATTGTCTCATCGTCTGGGTCCTGCACTGAGAGAGCCAGGGGGAAACACAGTATCAGAACGACCCGATTACATTTTACACTGATGTTAAGATACAACTATTGACTCCTTTCTGGGGCCCCGTGTAAACATTCTCTCCCTCTCTCCTGGGCCTCTAGACCCATCTGGGGCCCTGTGTAAACATTCTCTCCCTCTCTCCTGGGCCTCTTGTCCCATCTGGGGCCCCGTGTAAACATTCTCTCCCTCTCTCCTGGGCCTCTAGTCCAATCTGGGGCCCCGTGTAAACATTCTCTCCCTCTCTCCTGGGCCTCTAGTCCAATCTGGGGCCCCGTGTAAACATTCTCTCCCTCTCTCCTGGGCCTCTAGTCCAATCTGGGGCCCCGTGTAAACATTCTCTCCCTCTCTCCTGGGCCTCTAGTCCCATCTGGGGCCCTGTGTAAACATTCTCTCCCTCTCTCCTGGGCCTCTAGTCCCATCTGGGGCCCCGTGTAAACATTCTCTCCCTCTCTCCAGGGCTTCTCGTCCTCTTTGGACCACTGACACCTTTCTCTCAACTACACTTACATGTTTTAAAGAATAGAGAAATGAAATGGTATATTATTGTCTATGTACAGTATTGTAACAATGTTCAAGTAGTTGAAGTGTGGAAGGGAAGATAAATAAACAGATAAATATAGTTTATATTTACAATGTTGTTTGTTCTCCACTGGTTGCCCTTTTCTCATGGCAATGGGCCGCACATCTTGCTGCTGTGACGGCACATTGCATTTTCGCCGAACAGATATGGGAGTTTGTCAATGTTTAATTTGTTTTCTAATTCTTTGTGGATCTGTGTAATCTGAGGGAAATATGTATCTCTAATATGGTCATACATTGGACAGGAGGTTAAGAAGTGCATCTCAGTTTCCACCTCATTTTGTGGGCAGTGAGCACATAGCCTGTCTTCTCTTGAGAGCCATGTCTGCCTACGGCGGCCTTTCTCAATAGCAAGGCTATGCTCACTGAGTCTGTACATAGTCAAAGCTTTCCTCAAGTTTGGGTCAGTCACAGTGGTCAGGTATTCTGCCACTGTGTACTCTCTGGTTAGGGCCAAACAGCATTCTAGTTTGCTCTGTTTTTGATCCTTTCCAATGTGTCAAATTGTTATCTTTTTGCTTCCTCATAATATGGTTTAGTCTAAATGTGTTTTCTGTCCTGGGGCTCTGTGGGGTCTGTTTGTGAACAGAGCCCCAGAACCAGCTGGCTGAGGAGATTCATCTCCATGTATATCTCTCTGTAGGTGAGGGATTTGTGGTGGGTTTTGTGAATTTTGGTTGGTTAGTAAGACCCCAGACCTCACAACCATTCTGGGCAATGGGTTCAATAACAGATTGAAGTATTTTGTGCCAGATCCTAATTGGGATGTAGAGTTTGATGTTCCTTTTGATGGTGTAGAAGGCACTTCGTGCCTTGTCTCTTAGATCCTTCAAATCCTTGTGGAAGTTACCTGTGGTGCTGATGTTTAGGCTGAGGTAGGTGTAATTCTTTATGTGCTCTAGGGCAGCCAGTGTCTATTTTTAAATTTGTAATTGTTGTCTTGGCTACTGGACATTTTTTTAAACAACTATTTTTGTCTTACTGAGATTCACTGTCTGGGCACAAGTCTGACAAAATCTGTGCAGAAGATCTAGGTGCTGCTGTAGACCCTCCTTGGTTGGGGGCAGATCTAGGTGCTGCTATAGACCCTCCTTGGTTGGGGACAGATCTAGGTGCTGCTATAGACCCTCCTTGGTTGGGGACAGATCTAGGTGCTGCTGTAGACCCTCCTTGGTTGGGGACAGATCTAGGTGCTGCTGTAGACCCTCCTTGGTTGGGGACAGATCTAGGTGCTGCTGTAGACCCTCCTTGGTTGGGGACAGATCTAGGTGCTGCTGTAGACCCTCCTTGGTTGGTGACAGAAGCACCAGATCATCAGCAAACAGGAGACATTTGATTTCCAAGTCCAGCAAGGTGAGGCCCGGTTGCTGCAGACTGTTCTAGTGCCCTCGCCAATTTGTTGATATTTTTAAATGTTGAAGAGGGTCTCCTCTCTCTCGACCACTGACTCACTGTAGTCGGTGCCTGTGAACTGGTGAGCTGGGCCAGCATGTGGAAGGAGCGGGACTGGGTAGTGCCTGTGAGCTGGTGAGCTGGGCCAGCATGCGGAAGGAGCGGGACTGGGTAGTGCCTGTGAGCTGGGCCAGCATGCGGAAGGAGCGGGACTGGGTAGTGCCTGTGAGCTGGGCCAGCATGCGGAAGGAGCGGGACTGGGTAGTGCCTGTGAGCTGGGCCAGCATGCGGAAGGAGCGGGACTGGGTAGTGCCTGTGAGCTGGGCCAGCATGCGGAAGGAGCGGGACTGGGTAGTGCCTGTGAGCTGGGCCAGCATGCGGAAGGAGCGGGACTGGGTAGTGCCTGTGAGCTGGGCCAGCATGCGGAAGGAGCGGGACTGGGTAGTGCCTGTGAGCTGGGCCAGCATGCGGAAGGAGCGGGACTGGGTAGTGCCTGTGAGCTGGGCCAGCATGCGGAAGGAGCGGGACTGGGTAGTGCCTGTGAGCTGGGCCAGCATGCGGAAGGAGCGGGACTGGGTAGTGCCTGTGAGCTGGGCCAGCATGCGGAAGGAGCGGGACTGGGTAGTGCCTGTGAGCTGGGCCAGCATGCGGAAGGAGCGGGACTGGGTAGTGCCTGTGTGGGGCTGCCAATCCTGAGTGTCTTCGATCAGCCTCTTCTTGCTGCTCTTCTTGCTGTTGGGGATGAATATGGGGATGCCATCCACCCGCAGACCGTGCCTAGTACACACCACAACGTTAATATAACGTTGAACGGAACATGCACAGTACACGCTCAATGTTCCCACAACGTTCCAACGTTAACATAACAAACCGTGCCTAGTACACACCCCAACGTCGCCACAATGTTAATATAACGTTGAACGGAACATGCACAGTACACGCTCAACGTTCCCACAACGTTCCAACAACGTTAACATAACAAACCGTGCCTGGTACACACCCCAACGTTCCCACAACGTTCCAACAAAACACTACTATATAGACACACTACTATATAGACACACTACTATATAGACACACTACTATATAGACACACTACTATATAGACACCGTGTCAATACGTCCCCTCTGACACCGTGTCAATACGTCCCCTCTGACACCGTGTCAATACGTCCCCTCTGACACCGTGTCAATACGTCCCCTCTGACACCGTGTCAATACGTCCCCTCTGACACCGTGTCAATACGTCCCCTCTAGCATGGCTCTAGTGACCAGCGGTCAAATAGGTTGGACCATAATGCATCTGTCTCTTACTTCTCGTGTTGGTAAATCGGGTGATCAAAGAAAGCTTGATCATCTCTGCAGGGGGGAGGAGGACGAGGAGTAGATGAGGCAGGGATGAAGAAAATAAGGGGGGAAGTGGCAGGAGGAAGAGGAGAGGGAGGAGGAGAGTGGAAAGAGGGAGGGCAGGAGGGAGAAGATGAGAGGAGGGAGGGAGGGCAGGAGGAAGAGGAACAGAAGAGAGGAGAGGATGAGAGGAGGGAGGGCAGGAGGAAGAGGAACAGTAGAGAGGAGAGGATGAGAGGAGGGAGGGCAGGAGGAAGAGGAACAGTAGAGAGGATGAGAGGAGGGAGGGCAGGAGGAAGAGGAACAGTAGAGAGGAGAGGATGAGAGGAGGGAGGGCAGGAGGAAGAGGAACAGTAGAGAGGAGAGGATGAGAGTACGGAGGGGAAGAGAGGAGGAAAGTAGGGAGGGCAGGAGGAAGAGGTTGAGAGGAGGGAGGTAGGGAGGGCAGGAGGAAGAGGGGAAGAAAGGAGGGAGGGCTGGAGGAAGGGGAAGAAAGGAGGGAGGACAGGAGGAAGAGGGGAAGAAAGGAGGGAGGGCTGGAGGAAGAGGAGAGTAGTAGAAGACAGAGGGAACAACAAATGACAGGAGAATGAGAGACATACTGTTAGATAAAGAATTAATGAACTGTTACTGCTGAACTATGTGACTGCTGAACATTGTTACTGTTACTACTGCTAAGAGAAAAACCTTCACTAATCATTACTAACCACTAGCTCAGATACTGACAGGAAGTCTATGATTTAACATTCAAATAAAAAGGAAGTAAAGAGAGAGTTTACTGACTTCTCATCCATCTGCGGAGTGAAGGAAGAGAAGAAGAAAGGAGAGAACAGAGAAGGAGAGAGGAGGAGAAGAAGAGAACGAGAGAGGAGGAGAAGGAGAGAGGAGGAGAAGAAGAAAGAAGAGAACGAGAGAGGAGGAGGAGAGAGGAGGAGAAGAAGAGAACGAGAGAGGAGGAGAAGGAGAGAGGAGGAGAAGAAGAGAACGAGAGAGGAGAAGGAGAGAGGAGGAGAAGAAGAGAACGAGAGAGGAGAAGGAGAGAGGAGAAGGAGAAAAGGAGAAGAGAGAACAGAAAGAAGATGGGGTGGGTCAGTTTGGAAAAACAAGACAACAGTTTTGTTAGAACTTGTCAAATCGACAATAGTTGCAGAGAACAGTCAACAGTGAGGAGACAGAGTCGTTGTGGGATGCAGAGTATCGTGCAGCGGGGTGAAAACACACACAGGATTTCATTGTTGACGGGTTCTGTCAGAGAGACACACAGGTTCTGTCAGAGTGACACACAGGATTTCATTGTTGACGGGTTCTGTCAGAGAGACACACAGGTTCTGTCAGAGAGACACAGGATTTCATTGTTGACGGGTTCTGTCAGAGAGACACACAGGTTCTGTCAGAGAGACACAGGATTTCATTGTTGACGGGTTCTGTCAGAGAGACACACAGGTTCTGTCAGAGAGACACACAGGATTTCATTGTTGACGGGTTCTGTCAGAGAGACACACAGGTTCTGTCAGAGAGACACACAGGTTCTGTCAGAGTGACACACAGGTTCTGTCAGAGTGACACACAGGTTCTGTCAGAGAGACACACAGGTTCTGTCAGAGAGACACACAGGTTCTGTCAGAGAGACACACAGGTTCTGTCAGAGTGACACACAGGTTCTGTCAGAGAGACACACAGGTTCTGTCAGAGTGACACACAGGTTCTGTCAGAGAGACACACAGGTTCTGTCAGAGAGACACACAGGTTCTGTCAGAGAGACACACAGGTTCTGTCAGAGAGACACACAGGTTCTGTCAGAGAGACACACAGGTTCTGTCAGAGAGACACACAGGTTCTGTCAGAGAGACACACAGGTTCTGTCAGAGAGACACACAGGTTCTGTCAGAGTGACACACAGGTTCTGTCAGAGAGACACACAGGTTCTGTCAGAGAGACACACAGGTTCTGTCAGAGAGACACACAGGTTCTGTCAGAGAGACACAGGTTCTGTCAGAGAGACACACAGGTTCTGTCAGAGAGACACACAGGTTCTGTCAGAGAGACACACAGGTTGTCAGAGAGACACACAGGTTGTCAGAGAGACACACAGGTTGTCAGAGAGACACACAGGTTCTGTCAGAGAGACACACAGGTTCTGTCAGAGAGACACAGGATTTCATTGTTGACGGGTTCTGTCAGAGACACACAGGTTCTGTCAGAGAGACACAGGATTTCATTGTTGACGGGTTCTGTCAGAGTGACACACAGGTTTTCATTGTTGACGGGTTCTGTCAGAGAGACACACAGGTTCTGTCAGAGAGACACACAGGTTGTCAGAGAGACACACAGGTTCTGTCAGAGAGACACAGGATTTCATTGTTGATGGGTTCTGTCAGAGAGACACAGGATTTCATTGTTGACGGGTTCTGTCAGAGAGACACAGGATTTCATTGTTGACGGGTTCTGTCAGAGAGACACACAGGATTTCATTGTTGACGGGTTCTGTCAGAGAGACACACAGGTTCTGTCAGAGAGACACACAGGATTTCATTGTTGACGGGTTCTGTCAGAGAGACACACAGGATTTCATTGTTGACGGGTTCTGTCAGAGAGACACACAGGTTTTCATTGTTGACGGGTTCTGTCAGAGAGACACACAGGTTCTGTCAGAGAGACACACAGGATTTCATTGTTGACGGGTTCTGTCAGAGAGACACACAGGTTTTCATTGTTGACGGGTTCTGTCAGAGAGACACACAGGTTTTCATTGTTGACGGGTTCTGTCAGAGAGACACACAGGATTTGTCAGAGAGACACACAGGTTCTGTCAGAGAGAGACACAGGTTCTGTCAGAGAGACACACAGGTTCTGTCAGAGAGACACACAGGTTCTGTCAGAGAGACACACAGGATTTCATTGTTGTGGGTTCTGTCAGAGAGACACACAGGTTTTCATTGTTGACGGGTTCTGTCAGAGAGACACACAGGATTTCATTGTTGACGGGTTCTGTCAGAGAGACACAGGATTTCATTGTTGACGGGTTCTGTCAGAGAGACACACAGGATTTCATTGTTGACGGGTTCTGTCAGAGAGACACACAGGTTCTGTCAGAGAGACACACAGGTTCTGTCAGAGAGACACACAGGTTCTGTCAGAGAGACACACAGGATTTCATTGTTGACGGGTTCTGTCAGAGAGACACACAGGTTCTGTCAGAGTGACACACAGGTTCTGTCAGAGAGACACACAGGTTCTGTCAGAGAGACACAGGTTTTCATTGTTGACGGGTTCTGTCAGAGAGACACACAGGTTCTGTCAGAGAGACACAGGATTTCATTGTTGACGGGTTCTGTCAGAGAGACACACAGGTTCTGTCAGAGTGACACACAGGTTCTGTCAGAGAGACACACAGGTTCTGTCAGAGAGACACACAGGTTCTGTCAGAGAGACACAGGTTTTCATTGTTGACGGGTTCTGTCAGAGAGACACACAGGTTCTGTCAGAGAGACACAGGATTTCATTGTTGACGGGTTCTGTCAGAGAGACACACAGGTTCTGTCAGAGAGACACAGGATTTCATTGTTGACGGGTTCTGTCAGAGAGACACACAGGTTCTGTCAGAGAGACACACAGGATTTCATTGTTGACAGGTTCTGTCAGAGAGACACACAGGATTTCATTGTTGACGGGTTCTGTCAGAGAGACACACAGGATTTCATTGTTGACGGGTTCTGTCAGAGAGACACACAGGATTTCATTGTTGACGGGTTCTGTCAGAGTGACAGCACGGGGTGTTCCGATGGCTGTCACACAAAAGGCAGGCTGTGTAACACATCTGGAACGCATCGTGTCCCCGTCTCCCTCTCCCTGATTCAGAACAGATCCGTTTCAAGTTGATGTCTGCATTGAGTGTTTGCCTAACTTCTAAAACTATTTATTTATTTCTCCTTTGTTTAAAAACATTTTTTTTTTACAATAGTTATCTGACCTGTATATTTAAATCCATCAAATGGTGTACAATTCCAATATCTACGCAGAAAGTGTAGTTATTTACGACCAACCATAAAGCCAAATATGTCCCTTGCGTTCTATAACAATGTAGTAATAAATGGTGTGTGATTGGACTGATGACATCATGACAGCTCTGTGCAAATACACCAGACCTGCTAGTGTACAACATGCCTAGACATTGGACACGTTCCCTGCTTTGTTCCGTATCACCCCAAACAATCTATCACGCCCATAAACTAGATTACTACTGTGTAGTGGAAAGGCCTCAAATTCAACCTGGTTTTCTGAAGAAGTCAAATCTGACAGAAGGATTGGGATATATTTCATTTCAACTCAGGAAGTAAACTGGTAATTCCAATTTTCTTCAACGTTTCTCGATGAGAAACAATTGGAATTTCCGTTTTACTTCCTGAATGGACATGGGATTGACCCGAACCCTATACGCTGTTTGCGTATTTGCACGTCAAAAAAGTTACGTCGAATTAACACTATTCGACACGTCAGCTAGCTATCTTTAGCTTGGTACCCGTCTGGAAGCAATGCAACCAGCCTTAAAACAATGACCAGAAACTGCAATCATTTTCAATATTATTAGCAATGACTAAGTATTAGCTAGGCAGCCACTTGTTGATGAACTTAACTGGCCAGCTTAGATAACGAAGTAAACAAGCTAGCCAGTTACCTAGCCTTGTTGCCACAAGCTAACGTCAATGTGACCATTACCAACCAAATACAAAAACTGTCTTATAAATTAGAGGTATTTTAGACGACCTCGTCTAGCTAGATAGTTAGCCAAATATAGCTACTGAAACAGACATCATTTTTTATATGTTTAAGGAGGAAAACATTGTCTGCGTCCATCAGCTAGCTATCTTTTTTCCCTGACCAACACCGTCCCAGAGTATATACACCGTGTCAATACGTCCCCTCTGACACCGTGTCAATACGTCCCCTCGTCCACTCGTCACTATCTCTTTTCCCTGACCAACACCGTCCCAGAGTCTGACTCGTTTGGCAGCGGCAGGTACGTAAAAGACAAAACTTTACCAGCATCATAACGAACTGGTGAATCGCTGTTAGATATGAAATATGAGTGATGGTGTAATAAATCTGTAATAACTTTATGCACGTATTATTTTTATGAACGTGTTCAATTATTAAAATGTGACATTCAGTCATATTCAGGTTCTTGATTGGTCAACAAGCGTAGCTGATGCGTCAAAATAGTGTTATTTGGTGTGCATCTTTTTTTTTTTTACTGAAAAACGCCAAGACCCAAATGGTATCCCATATAACCCTGCCTTGTAGCAGGTCACAGATTCGTTCTGAACAGGAATAGGCAGGAGTTGTCCTCTGTCATAAAGAAAACAGCTGTGTGAAGGAGTGGCAGTTTAGTATCCTGCTGAATAATGTGGAGGGCAACCTAATCCACAAAACATACTAGAGGACAGACGGCTGGAGGACAGACGGCTGGAGGACAGACGGCTGGAGGACAGACGGCTGGAGGACAGACTACTCCTTTAAACTTCAAGTACTTAAGTGTGTAATTTAAAAACTTTTCAAAAACAATTTATACTGCATCTTTAAAACTGTTTACAACAATTGTATGACTCTTCATAGATGAGATTCATATGGTCTTGTAAAAAACACTGGTTGAAGTTGGAGCTTTTTCACAATAGCGTCAACCGTTTCTAGTGTTATAAACCCTCATTTTCTCTTTCTCAGTAATGCTGCGATTGAGACACAGAATACAGACGTGGCCTCAACTGTTCATAACAACTTGCTCGTGTTTCTAACCTTTATCTCTCTCTATCTATGACGTGTTTTAGACCGTGGAAGAATGAGCGCTATACAGGCCAGGGGTTCAGGTCCGTGTGACTTCTCCAAGTAAGGCTAGTTCGGTAACATAGCACCAGCACAGTAAAAACCATCCTGACAGCTCAGCAGATTCTAAACGAAAGGATCCTGAGTATAGCACAGCGCGGCTAAATACAGTCACAGACAACATCTAGACCTTTCCAAAAAGTCAGACCTTAACCCATCCTATCCCTTCCCCCAACCGTAAACCCCGGACCGTGAACCAAGTATCAGGCATGGAACAAGGTTAGCAAACTCCTTCAAACTTTCCCCAAACTGCCAGGTTATCTAGAAATCCTGATCAGAGGACTCTGGATTTCCTACTCCCTCCTGATTGGAGGAATCTTCCAAAAGGGTTTGTATAAAAGCCTGGATACCCCCCCCCCCCTCCCATCAGGAACAGTAACACCTGGTCAGACCACCCTGTGTAGTTTAAGGCCCCCATCTGGAACAGTAACACCTGGTCAGACCACCCTGTGTAGTTTAAGCCCCCCATCTGGAACAGTAACACCTGGTCAGACCACCCTGTGTAGTTTAAGGCCCCCCCATCTGGAACAGTAACACCTGGTCAGAACACCGTGTGTAGTTTAAGGCCCCCCATCTGGAACAGTAACACCTGGTCAGACCACCCTGTGTAGTTTAAGCCCCCATCTGGAACAGTAACACCTGGTCAGACCACCCCGTGTAGTTTAAGGCCCCCCTCCCATCAGGAACAGTAACACCTGGTCAGACCACCCTGTGTAGTTTAAGCCCCCATCTGGAACAGTAACACCTGGTCAGACCACCCTGTGTAGTTTAAGGCCCCCATCTGGAACAGTAACACCTGGTCAGACCACCCTGTGTAGTTTAAGGGCCCCCCCCATCTGGAACAGTAACACCTGGTCAGACCACCCCGTGTAGTTTAAGGCCCCCTCCCATCAGGAACAGTAACACCTGGTCAGACCACCCTGTGTAGTTTAAGCCCCCCATCTGGAACAGTAACACCTGGTCAGACCACCCTGTGTAGTTTAAGCCCCCCATCTGGAACAGTAACACCTGGTCAGACCACCCTGTGTAGTTTAAGCCCCCATCTGGAACAGTAACACCTGGTCAGACCACCCTGTGTAGTTTAAGCCCCCCTATCTGGAACAGTAACACCTGGTCAGACCACCCTGGGTAGTTTAAGGCCCCCCATACTTTATAAGTAGGGCACAACCTTTGACCAGAGCTATATACTGAGTGTACAAAACATTAAGGACACCTTCCTAATATTGAGTTGCAAACCCACCCGCCTCTTTTTCCCTCAGAACAGTCTCAATGGGATACTGGCAAAGAGAATGTTCTCTCTCTCTCTAGCCAATAAGACAAAGAGAATGTTCTCTCTCTAGCCAATAAGACAAAGAGAATGTTCTCTCTCTCTCTAGCCAATAAGACAAAGAGAATGTTCTCTCTCTAGCCAATAAGACAAAGAGAATGTTCTCTCTCTCTCTAGCCAATAAGACAAAGAGAATGTTCTCTCTCTCTCTAGCCAATAAGACAAAGAGAATGTTCTCTCTCTCTAGCCAATAAGACAAAGAGAATGTTCTCTCTCTCTCTAGCCAATAAGACAAAGAGAATGTTCTCTCTCTCTCTAGCCAATAAGACAAAGAGAATGTTCTCTCTCTCTCTAGCCAATAAGACAGAGAATGTTCTCTCTCTCTCTAGCCAATAAGACAGAGAATGTTCTCTCTCTCTCTAGCCAATAAGACAAAGAGAATGTTCTCTCTCTAGCCAATAAGACCTAGAATGTTCTCTCTCTCTAGCCAATAAGACAAAGAGAATGTTCTCTCTCTCTAGCCAATAAGACAAAGGGAATGTTCTCTCTCTAGCCAATAAGACAAAGAGAATGTTCTCTCTCTCTAGCCAATAAGACAAAGAGAATGTTCTCTCTCTCTAGCCAATAAGACAAAGAGAATGTTCTCTCTCTAGCCAATAAGACAAAGAGAATGTTCTCTCTCTAGCCAATAAGACAAAGAGAATGTTCTCTCTCTAGCCAATAAGACAAAGAGAATGTTCTCTCTCTCTCTAGCCAATAAGACAAAGAGAATGTTCTCTCTCTCTCTAGCCAATAAGACAAAGAGAATGTTCTCTCTCTCTCTAGCCAATAAGACAAAGAGAATGTTCTCGCTCTCTCTCTAGCCAATAAGAAAGAGAATGTTCTCTCTCTCTCTCTAGCCAATAAGACAAAGAGAATGTTCTCTCTCTCTCTCTAGCCAATAAGACAAAGGGAATGCTCTCTCTCTCTCTAGCCAGTAAGACAAAGGGAATGCTCTCTCTAGCCAATAAGACAAAAGGAATGTTCTCTCTCTAGCCAATAAGACAAAGGGAATGTTCTCTCTCTAGCCAATAAGACCTAGAATGTTCTCTCTCTCTAGCCAATAAGACAAAGAGAATGTTCTCTCTCTAGCCAATAAGACAGAGAATGTTCTCTCTCTAGCCAATAAGACAAAGAGAATGTTCTCTCTCTAGCCAATAAGACAAAGAGAATGTTCTCTCTCTAGCCAATAAGACAAAGAGAATGTTCTCTCTCTAGCCAATAAGACAAAGAGAATGTTCTCTCTCTAGCCAATAAGACAAAGAGAATGTTCTCTCTCTCTAGCCAATAAGACCTAGAATGTTCTCTCTCTCTCTCTCTCTCTCTCTCTAGCCAATAAGACAAAGAGAATGTTCTCTCTCTAGCCAATAAGACATAGTTGAAGCATTCGGCTGATGGAAGTCCATTTTATTTCCTGTATTCTACTCAACAGTCTGGTCCCAACAGACCAGGAGAAGACATCTTTTGATTAGATCCTCAAGTCATACAACAACTTAACCTTCCCTCTTAAAATGTGCAGTCAGCAATTTCTACTCCCCAGAGAGTTACCTGAATGACTTGTTTAACTCAAATCCCGTGAAAACATTTGGTCTGTCCTCTCTCTCAGAGGAGTCGTGTTTGGTCTGTCCCCTCTCTCAGAGGAGTCGTCGTGTTTTGTCTGTCCTCTCTCTCAGAGGAGAGTCGTGTTTTGTCTGTCTCTCTCTCAGAGGAGTCGTCGTGTTTGGTCTGTCCTCTCTCAGAGGAGGAGTCGTGTTTGGTCTGTCCTCTCTCTCAGAGGAGTCGTCGTGTTTGGTCTGTCCTCTCTCTCAGAGGAGTCGTCGTGTTTGGTCTGTCCTCTCTCTCAGAGGAGTCGTCGTGTTTGGTCTGTCCTCTCAGAGGAGGAGTCGTGTTTGGTCTCTCTCTCTCAGAGGAGGAGGAGTCGTGTTTGGTCTCTCTCTCTCAGAGGAGGAGGAGTCGTGTTTGGTCTGTCCTCTCTCTCAGAGGAGGAGGAGTCGTGTTTGGTCTGTCCTCTCTCTCAGAGGAGGAGGAGTCGTGTTTGGTCTGTCCTCTCTCTCAGAGGAGGAGGAGTCGTGTTTGGTCTGTCCTCTCTCTCAGAGGAGGAGGAGTCGTGTTTGGTCTGTCCTCTCTCTCAGAGGAGGAGGAGTCGTGTTTGGTCTGTCCTCTCTCTCAGAGGAGGAGGAGTCGTGTTTGGTCTGTCCTCTCTCTCAGAGGAGGAGGAGTCGTGTTTTGTCTGTCCTCTCTCTCAGAGGAGGAGGAGTCGTGTTTGGTCTGTCCTCTCTCTCAGAGGAGTCGTCATGTTTGGTCTGTCCTCTCTCTCAGAGGAGTCGTCGTGTTTGTCTGTCCTCTCTCTCAGAGGAGGAGTCGTGTTTGGTCTGTCCTCTCTCTCAGAGGAGTCGTGTTTGGTCTGTCCTCTCTCAGAGGAGGAGTCGTGTTTGGTCTGTCCCCTCTCTCAGAGGAGTCGTCGTGTTTGGTCTGTCCCCTCTCTCAGAGGAGGAGTCGTGTTTGGTCTGTCCTCTCTCTCAGAGGAGGAGTCGTGTTTGGTCTGTCCTCTCTCTCAGAGGAGGAGTCGTGTTTGGTCTGTCCTCTCTCTCAGAGGAGGAGTCGTGTTTGGTCTGTCCCCTCTCTCAGAGGAGTCGTCGTGTTTGGTCTGTCCTCTCTCTCAGAGGAGTCGTCGTGTTTGGTCTGTCCTCTGTCTCAGAGGAGTCGTCGTGTTTGGTCTGTGCTCTCTCTCAGAGGAGGAGTCGTGTTTGGTCTGTCCTCTCTCTCTCAGAGGAGGAGTCGTGTTTGGTCTGTGCTCTCTCTCAGAGGAGTCAGAGGAGGAGTCGTGTTTGGTCTGTCCTCTCTCTCTCAGAGGAGGAGTCGTGTTTGGTCTGTCCTCTCTCTCTCAGAGGAGGAGTCGTGTTTGCATGTTTGGTTGTGTTTGTTTGTTTGTGTACCTACCCGTTGTGTGGCTGTAGCATGCTGGCGGGCGGCGCTGAGGCCGGGGTGTTAACTTTAGGGGCGTATGTCACTGGTTTAATGACCGTGTTACCGCCGCCCGGCGTGAATGGTCGCGCCATCTTGTTGATAGCGGTGCTGGGGGCGAAGGAGTATTTGGGCTGAACCGAGGCGGGGGCGAGTGAATCCTACAGGGTGTGAGAGAGGGGGGAGACAGGGGGGAAAAAAACACAGCAAATAACATGCAGTTAAGACAAACACACATGTGCATTAGTGCATTAATTGTGCGGTCCCTAGCTAAGCATACGTGTGTACTATACTACACACACACACACACTCCCATATCTGCTGCTTGGAAACCAGCTCGGTTGAGGAGGAGGAGGTATGTCGTTAAGAGAGGTTAGCCTAAACAGGGCTCATTACATCATAATTACAGTCTGTGTTGCAAGAACGAGGCCTTGCCAAGGCCAGCTCCGTCTCTCTCTCCGTGGAGGGAGGAGAGAGCTCAACACATCCAACTGGGACACTTCCCAACTACTTCTGGCTCATTGACTACCCATAGTAGTGCACTACTTCTGGCCCATTGACTACCCATAGTAGTGCACTACTTCTGACCCATTGACTACCCATAGTAGTGCACTAGTAGTGCACTTCCTCTGTCTCTGTCAGCTTGGCTAGGATCTTCCTCTGTCTCTGTCAGCTTGGCTAGGATCTTCCTCTGTCTCTGTCAGCTTGGCTAGGATCTTCCTCGGTCTCTGTCAGCTTGGCTAGGATCTTCCTCTGTCTCTGTCAGCTTGGCTAGGATCTTCCTCGGTCTCTGTCAGCTTGGCTAGGATCTTCCTCGGTCTCTGTCAGCTTGGCTAGGATCTTCCTCGGTCTCTGTCAGCTTGGCTAGGATCTTCCTCGGTCTCTGTCAGCTTGGCTAGGATCTTCCTCGGTCTCTGTCAGCTTGGCTAGGATCTTCCTCGGTCTCTGTCAGCTTGGCTAGGATCTTCCTCGGTCTCTGTCAGCTTGGCTAGGATCTTCCTCGGTCTCTGTCAGCTTGGCTAGGATCTTCCTCGGTCTCTGTCAGCTTGGCTAGGATCTTCCTCGGTCTCTGTCAGCTTGGCTAGGATCTTCCTCTGTGTTACGGATACAAGAATCCTGTGTGTGTTTCTTTTCTCTCCTTCTCCCCTCACAGGTGAACATCATCACTCCCCAATCAGTCAACAATCAATCATCAATCAGAAGACACACCTCCTCCTATTTCCTACCCTATCACAGTTCCTTCCCCATGGTTTAAAAACCCCATCAGTTGTTTGCTCTAGAGCTCAATCTCTCTGTAAATGCCATGTCTGTAAGTCTCTGTGTTTCACCCTCTCTTTGTGTCTTAACCTCTCTGTGTCTTAACCTCTCTTTGTGTCTTAACCTCTCTTTGTGTCTTAACCTCTCTTTGTGTCTTAACCTCTCTTTGTGTCTTAACCTCTCTTTGTGTCTTAACCTCTCTTTTGTTTGAGCACCTCCAAATCACTTTGTCATCTCCTGTGAGTATTGTTTTTGGTTATGGTGGTTGTGTTTGATTGCTGGTGGGAAAAGGGGAAACCAAGACAAGTCGCCCATGGGCATACACTACCCGTAGGTAGACTTTGTTAAAAACACTAGTTAGAACTGGGCGGACCACCCACTGTATTTTTGGTTAGTTAGTTAGCTGTTGTTAAAGTAGGCTAGTCTAGCTTAGGGGTGTTTTGGATGCTTATTGTTTCTTTCCTTGGGTCCAGCTCAGCCCCTTTTCCTGCTCCCCCCATTACCGTGTGTTTTACAATAAACCCTGAGTTTGACGGTATAATTTCAGTTATCGTGGTTATTTCGTTCACATTTTTACTTTGTCACAATTATAATTTGCATGAGTTATGTTACGGGTCTCATTACCATCCCCCCTAGACTGTCGGGCCAAAAGGGATTCGTAACACTCTGCCTCTGTCAGCTTGGCTAGGATCTGCCTCTGTCAGCTTGGCTAGGATCTGCCTCTGTCAGCTTGGCTAGGATCTGCCTCTGTCAGCTTGGCTAGGATCTGCCTCTGTCAGCTTGGCTAGGATCTGCCTCTGTCAGCTTGGCTAGGATCTGCCTCTGTCAGCTTGGCTAGGATCTGCCTCTGTCAGCTTGGCTAGGATCTGCCTCTGTCAGCTTGGCTAGGATCTGCCTCTGTCAGCTTGGCTAGGATCTGCCTCTGTCAGCTTGGCTAGGATCTGCCTCTGTCAGCTTGGCTAGGATCTGCCTCTGTCAGCTTGGCTAGGATCTGCCTCTGTCAGCTTGGCTAGGATCTGCCTCTGTCAGCTTGGCTAGGATCTGCCTCTGTCAGCTTGGCTAGGATCTGCCTCTGTCAGCTTGGCTAGGATCTGCCTCTGTCAGCTTGGCTAGGATCTGCCTCTGTCAGCTTGGCTAGGATCTGCCTCTGTCAGCTTGGCTAGGATCTGCCTCTGTCAGCTTGGCTAGGATCTGCCTCTGTCAGCTTGGCTAGGATCTGCCTCTGTCAGCTTGGCTAGGATCTGCCTCTGTCAGCTTGGCTAGGATCTGCCTCTGTCAGCTTGGCTAGGATCTGCCTCTGTCAGCTTGGCTAGGATCTGCCTCTGTCAGCTTGGCTAGGATCTGCCTCTGTCAGCTTGGCTAGGATCTGCCTCTGTCAGCTTGGCTAGGATCTGCCTCTGTCAGCTTGGCTAGGATCTGCCTCTGTCAGCTTGGCTAGGATCTGCCTCTGTCAGCTTGGCTAGGATCTGCCTCTGTCAGCTTGGCTAGGATCTGCCTCTGTCAGCTTGGCTAGGATCTGCCTCTGTCAGCTTGGCTAGGATCTGCCTCTGTCAGCTTGGCTAGGATCTGCCTCTGTCAGCTTGGCTAGGATCTGCCTCTGTCAGCTTGGCTAGGATCTGCCTCTGTCAGCTTGGCTAGGATCTGCCTCTGTCAGCTTGGCTAGGATCTGCCTCTGTCAGCTTGGCTAGGATCTGCCTCTGTCAGCTTGGCTAGGATCTGCCTCTGTCAGCTTGGCTAGGATCTGCCTCTGTCAGCTTGGCTAGGATCTGCCTCTGTCAGCTTGGCTAGGATCTGCCTCTGTCAGCTTGGCTAGGATCTGCCTCTGTCAGCTTGGCTAGGATCTGCCTCTGTCAGCTTGGCTAGGATCTGCCTCTGTCAGCTTGGCTAGGATCTGCCTCTGTCAGCTTGGCTAGGATCTGCCTCTGTCAGCTTGGCTAGGATCTGCCTCTGTCAGCTTGGCTAGGATCTGCCTCTGTCAGCTTGGCTAGGATCTGCCTCTGTCAGCTTGGCTAGGATCTGCCTCTGTCAGCTTGGCTAGGATCTGCCTCTGTCAGCTTGGCTAGGATCTGCCTCTGTCAGCTTGGCTAGGATCTGCCTCTGTCAGCTTGGCTAGGATCTGCCTCTGTCAGCTTGGCTAGGATCTGCCTCTGTCAGCTTGGCTAGGATCTGCCTCTGTCAGCTTGGCTAGGATCTGCCTCTGTCAGCTTGGCTAGGATCTGCCTCTGTCAGCTTGGCTAGGATCTGCCTCTGTCAGCTTGGCTAGGATCTGCCTCTGTCAGCTTGGCTAGGATCTGCCTCTGTCAGCTTGGCTAGGATCTGCCTCTGTCAGCTTGGCTAGGATCTGCCTCTGTCAGCTTGGCTAGGATCTGCCTCTGTCAGCTTGGCTAGGATCTGCCTCTGTCAGCTTGGCTAGGATCTGCCTCTGTCAGCTTGGCTAGGATCTGCCTCTGTCAGCTTGGCTAGGATCTGCCTCTGTCAGCTTGGCTAGGATCTGCCTCTGTCAGCTTGGCTAGGATCTGCCTCTGTCAGCTTGGCTAGGATCTGCCTCTGTCAGCTTGGCTAGGATCTGCCTCTGTCAGCTTGGCTAGGATTTAAATCGATTCCAAAATGTTCACTGAATGTTTTGAGTTGTAGTGTTTTCTTCAGCTGGGATCTCATTCGTGTCAGAGAGACTAGGACATCCACGTTTACTTGTACGGTCCTCAATTCAAATAATACAGGCATTTATATACTAGGGCTCGAACTATGAACTTTGCACGATAATGAATAAATTGGGTCGAAATGAAAGTTTATGTTGCCTTTGACATATTCTTGAGTCTGGGATTGTGCAAAGCTCTTTAGGGCCACACACATCTGTTTAACTAATACTATAATCATTTCATTCAACACATCAAACTCCTGTCTGCTGCTTATGCAATGTGTGCTACGAGCCAGCAGACAGCCTGATGGGGATTGAATCACTATGATGGAGTTCATTTAACTGTGAGGTGGTGGTGGTGGAGGAGGTGGTGGTGGTGGTGGAGGAGGAGATGGTAGGAGGAGGAGGAGGTGGTAGGAGGAGGAGGAGATGGTAGGAGGAGGAGGAGGTGGTAGGAGGAGGAGGAGGAGATGGGAGGAGGAGGAGATGGTAGGAGGAGGAGGAGATGGTAGGAGGAGGAGGAGATGGTGGTAGGAGGAGGAGATGGTAGGAGGAGGAGGAGATGGGAGGAGGAGGAGATGGTAGGAGGAGGAGGAGATGGTAGGAGGAGGAGATGGTGGTAGGAGGAGGAGATGGTGGTAGGAGGAGGAGATGGTGGTAGGAGGAGATGGTGGTAGGAGGAGATGGTAGGAGGAGATGGTAGGAGGAGGAGGAGATGGTAGGAGGAGATGGTAGGAGGAGGAGGAGATGGTAGGAGGAGGAGGAGATGGTGGTAGGAGGAGGAGGAGATGGTAGGAGGAGGAGATGGTAGGAGGAGGAGATGGTAGGAGGAGGAGATGGTGGTAGGAGG
The DNA here is from genome assembly GCF_018296145.1 of Oncorhynchus tshawytscha. Classification (NCBI taxonomy): domain Eukaryota; kingdom Metazoa; phylum Chordata; class Actinopteri; order Salmoniformes; family Salmonidae; genus Oncorhynchus; species Oncorhynchus tshawytscha. The sequence goes on along the minus strand of NC_056436.1, from coordinate 86,932,632 downwards.
AGATGGTGGTAGGAGGAGGAGATGGTAGGAGGAGGAGGAGGAGATGGTAGGAGGAGGAGGAGATGGTAGGAGGAGGAGGAGATGGTAGTAGGAGGAGGAGATGGTAGGAGGAGGAGGAGATGGTAGTAGGAGGAGGAGATGGTAGTAGGAGGAGGAGATGGGAGGAGGAGATGGGAGGAGGAGGAGGAGATGGGAGGAGGAGATGGGAGGAGGAGATGGTAGGGGGAGGAGGAGATGGTAGGAGGAGGAGGAGATGGTAGGAGGAGATGGTAGGAGGAGGAGGAGGAGGAGATGGTAGGAGGAGGAGGAGGAGATGGGAGGAGGAGGAGATGGGAGGAGGAGGAGATGGGAGGAGGAGGAGATGGGAGGAGGAGGAGATGGGAGGAGGAGATGGTAGGGGGGAGGAGGAGATGGTAGGAGGAGATGGTAGGGGGAGGAGGAGATGGTAGGAGGAGGAGGAGATGGTAGGAGGAGGAGATGGTAGGAGGAGGAGATGGTAGGAGGAGGAGGCAGTAGGAGGAGGCAGGAGGAGGAGGCAGGAGGAGGAGGAGGAGGAGATGGTAGGAGGAGATGGAGGAGGTAGGAGAGGAGGAGGAGGAGGAGATAGGAGGAGGAGATGGTAGGAGGAGGAGGAGATGGTAGGAGGAGGAGGAGATGGTGGGAGGAGGAGGAGATTGTGGGAGGAGGAGGAGATGGTGGGAGGAGGAGATGGTAGGAGGAGGAGATGGTAGGAGGAGGAGATGGTAGGAGGAGGAGGAGGAGATGGTGGTAGGAGGAGGAGGAGGAGATGGTGGTAGGAGGAGGAGATGGTGGTAGGAGGAGGAGATGGTAGTAGGAGGAGGAGATGGTAGGAGGAGGAGGAGATGGTAGGAGGAGGAGGAGATGGTAGGAGGAGGAGGAGATGGGAGGAGAGATGGAGATGGTAGTAGGAGGAGGAGATGGGAGGAGGAGATGGGAGGAGGAGATGGTAGGGGGAGGAGGAGATGGTAGGAGGAGGAGGAGATGGTAGGAGGAGGAGGAGATGGTAGGAGGAGGAGGAGATGGGAGGAGGAGGAGATGGTAGGGGAAGGAGATGGTAGGGGAAGGAGATGGTAGGGGAAGGAGATGGTAGGGGAAGGAGATGGTGGGAGGAGGAGGAGATGGTGGGAGGAGGAGGAGATGGTGGGAGGAGGAGGAGATGGTAGGAGGAGGAGGAGATGGTAGGAGGAGGAGGAGATGGTAGGAGGAGGAGGAGATGGTAGGAGGAGGAGGAGGAGATGGTAGGAGGAGGAGGAGGAGATGGTGGTAGGAGGAGGAGGAGGAGATGGTGGTAGGAGGAGGAGATGGTAGTAGGAGGAGGAGATGGTAGTAGGAGGAGGGAGATGGTAGTAGGAGGAGATGGTAGTAGGAGGAGGAGATGGTAGGAGGAGGAGGAGATGGTAGGAGGAGGAGATGGTAGGAGGAGGAGGAGATGGTAGGAGGAGGAGGAGATGGGAGGAGGAGATGGAGATGGTAGTAGGAGGAGGAGGTAGTAGGAGGAGGAGATGGGAGGAGGAGATGGTAGGGGAGGAGGAGATGGTAGGAGGAGGAGGAGATGGTAGGAGGAGGAGGAGATGGTAGGAGGAGGAGGAGATGGTAGGAGGAGGAGGAGATGGTAGGAGGAGGAGATGGTGGTAGGAGGAGGAGATGGTGGTAGGAGGAGGAGATGGTGGTAGGATGAGATGGTGGTAGGAGGAGATGGTAGGAGGAGATGGTAGGAGGGGGAGGAGATGGTAGGAGGAGGAGGAGATGGTAGGAGGAGGAGGAGATGGTGGTAGGAGGAGGAGGAGATGGTAGGAGGAGGAGATGGTAGGAGGAGGAGATGGTGGTAGGAGGAGATGGTGGTAGGAGGAGATGGTGGTAGGAGGAGGAGGAGGAGATGGTAGGAGGAGGAGGAGATGGTAGTAGGAGGAGGAGATGGTAGTAGGAGGAGGAGATGGGAGGAGGAGATGGGAGGAGGAGGAGGAGATGGGAGGAGGAGATGGGAGGAGGAGATGGGAGGAGGAGATGGTAGGGGGAGGAGGAGATGGTAGGAGGAGGAGGGAGATGGTAGGAGGAGATGGTAGGGGAGGAGGAGATGGTAGGAGGAGGAGGAGGAGGAGATGGTAGGAGGAGGAGGAGGAGGAGATGGTAGGAGGAGGAGGAGGAGATGGGAGGAGGAGGAGATGGGAGGAGGAGGAGATGGGAGGAGATGGTAGGGGAGGAGGAGATGGTAGGAGGAGGAGGAGATGGTAGGAGGAGGAGGAGATGGTAGGAGGAGGAGATGGTAGGAGGAGGAGATAGGAGGAGGAGATGGTAGGAGGAGGAGGCAGTAGGAGGAGGCAGGAGGAGGAGGCAGGAGGAGGAGGAGGAGGAGATGGTAGGAGGAGATGGAGGAGGTAGGAGGGGGAGGAGGAGGAGATAGGAGGAGGAGGAGATGGTAGGAGGAGGAGGAGATGGTAGGAGGAGGAGGAGATGGTGGGAGGAGGAGGAGATGGTGGTAGGAGGAGGAGGAGGAGATGGTGGTAGGAGGAGGAGATGGTGGTAGGAGGAGGAGATGGTAGTAGGAGATGGTAGGAGGAGGAGGAGATGGGAGGAGGAGATGGAGATGGTAGTAGGAGGAGGAGATGGGAGGAGGAGATGGGAGGAGGAGATGGTAGGGGGAGGAGGAGATGGTAGGAGGAGGAGGAGATGGTAGGAGGAGAGATGGTAGGAGGAGGAGGAGATGGTAGGAGGAGGAGGAGATGGGAGGAGGAGGAGATGGGAGGAGGAGGAGATGGTAGGGGAAGGAGATGGTGGGAGGAGGAGGAGATGGTGGGAGGAGGAGGAGATGGTAGGAGGAGGAGGAGATGGGAGGAGGAGATGGAGATGGTAGTAGGAGGAGGAGATGGGAGGAGGAGATGGTAGGGGGAGGAGGAGATGGTAGGAGGAGGAGGAGATGGTAGGAGGAGATGGTAGGAGGAGGAGGAGATGGTAGGAGGAGGAGGAGATGGTAGGAGGAGGAGGAGATGGGAGGAGGAGATGGTAGGGGAGGAGGAGATGGTAGGAGGAGGAGGAGATGGTAGGAGGAGGAGGAGATGGTAGGAGGAGGAGGAGATGGTAGGAGGAGGAGATGGTAGGAGGAGGAGATGGTAGGAGGAGGAGATGGTAGGAGGAGGCAGGAGGAGGAGGAGATGGAGGAGGAGGCAGGAGGAGGAGGAGGAGGAGATGGTAGGAGGAGATGGAGGCGGTAGGAGAAGGAGGAGGCGGTAGGAGAAGGAGGAGGCGGTAGGAGGAGATGGTGGAAGAGGAAGAGGAGGTAGGAGGAGATGGTGGAGGAGGGAGGTAGGAGGAGGAGGAGGAAGTGGTAGGAGATGGTGGAGGAGGTAGGAGGTGGTGGTAGGAGGTGGTGGTAGGAGGAGATGGTGGAGGAGGAGGAGGAGGAGGTGATATGTTGTTAAGGGAGGCCATTAGAAGACAAACAAAGTGATTCCCTCTCATCCGACACCACAATGCAATATTAACAGCCTGAAGGGGGCTAACTTTCTAAGCACTGTCATAGACAGGATAATATATCAGTGGACTATGGACCAGACAGGACTGTTTCTTTACTGCCTAGTGAAGACCAGACAGGACTGTTTCTTTACTGCCTAGTGAAGACCAGACAGGACTGTTTCTTTACTGCCTAGTGAAGACCAGACAGGACTGTTTCTTTACTGCCTAGTGAAGACCAGACAGGACTGTTTCTTTACTGCCTAGTGAAGACCAGACAGGACTGTTTCTTTACTGCCTAGTAAAGACCAGACAGGACTGTTTCTTTACTGCCTAGTGAAGACCAGACAGGACTGTTTCTTTACTGCCTAGTGAAGACCAGACAGGACTGTTTCTTTACTGCCTAGTGAAGACCGGGATCTGTTGATTCACATTGCAGAAGCATCACAGTGTTTCAGGAGGTGTGAGGTTAAGACAACACAGACATTAAATTAAATTAAACCCTTTTCCATGTGTAGATTACTACTTTTGGCCCGAGCCCTGATAGAGTAGTGCACTATACAGGGAATAAGGGTGGTGTTTGGGATGCAGGCCAGATAGAGTAGTGCACTATACAGGGAATAAGGGTGGTGTTTGGGATGTAGCCCTGATAGAGTAGTGCACTATATGGGGAATAGTGGTTTTTGGGATGCAGGCCAGACACTCTTACCTTCTGATCGCCACCCGCATGGAGAGCTCTAAAAGAAAAGGTTGGAAAATAAGTGTTAGAAAGTCACAGTAGTAGATCCTATAAAACCTTCATTTATATACTGAACAAAAAAATATATAAAACCGCAACATTTAAAGTGTTGGTCGCAGGTTTCATGAGCTGAAATAAAATAACACAGAAATGTTCCATATGCCCAAAAAAGCTTATTACTTTCAAATTTTGTGAACAAATTGTTTTACCATCCCTGTTAGTGAGCATTTCTCCTTTGCCAACCCATCCACCTGACCAGGTGTGGCATATCAAGAAGCTGATTAAACAGCATGATCATTACACAGGTGCACCTTGTGCTGGGGGACAAGAAAAGAAACATTACTTCCTAGCACTGAGGCCCCATGTACCTCATTATTACTTCCTAACACTGAGGCCCCATGTACCTCATTATTACTTCCTAACACTGAAGCCCCATGTACCTCATTATTACTTCCTAACACTGAGGCCCCATGTACCAACACAGACCGATCTGGGATCAGTCTAGTCCTCTGTCACTATCCCAGTGAAATATTCCACTTGCTGATGTAGGGGTAAGCCTAGATTAACCTAAATCGTCCCAAATGACAATTTATATAGTGCACGACGACGCAATCTCAATTGCACTCCACTCTAGATGGGAGGAATACCTACAGCACATTGGGAAAGTATTCAGACCCCTTGACTCTCTCCACATTGTGTTATGTTAGTCTTATTCTAAAATTGATTAAATAAACATCCTCAATCTACACACAATACCCCATAATGACAACGCAAACACAGGTTTTTATAAATGTTTGCAAATGTATTGAAAATTTAAAAAAAAAAACAGAAATACCTTATTTACATAAGAATTCAGACCCTTTACTATGAGACTTGAAATTGAGCTCAGGTGCATCCTGTTTCCATTGATCATCCTTGAGATGTTTCTACAACTTGATTGGAGTCCAGCTGTGGTAAATTCAATTGATTGAACGTGACTTGGAAAGGCACACGCCTGTCTATGTGAGGTCCCACAGCAGAAACCAAGTCATGAGGTCAAAGGAATTGTCCGTAGAGCACCGAGACAGGATTGTGTCGAGGTACAGATCTGGGGAAAGGTAACAAATCATTTCTGCAACATTGAAGGTCCCCAAAGAACACAGTGGCCTCAAGATTGCTCGGCCAAACTGAGCAATTGGGGGAGAAGGGACTTGGTCAGGAGGTGACTAAGAACCCGATGGTCACCGACAGAGTTCCAGAGTTCTTCTGTGGAGATGGGAGAACCTTCCAGAAAGACAACCATCTCTGCAGCACTCCACCAATCAGGCCTTTATGGTAGTGGCCAGACAGAAGCCACTTCTCAGTAAAAGGCACATGACAGCCTGCTTGGAGTTTGCCAAAAGGCACCTAAAGGACTCTGACCATGAGAAACAAGATTCTCTGGTCTGATGACACCAAGAATAAACTCTTTGGCCCGAATGCCAAGCTCCACGTCTGGAGGAAACCTGGCACCATCCCTCCGGTGAAGCATGGTGGTGGCAGCATCATGCTGTGGGGATGTTTTTCAGCAGCAGGGACTGGGAGACTAGTCAGGATTGAGGAAAAGTTGAACGAAGCAAAGTACAGAGAGATCCTTGATCCAGACCTTGATGAAAACCTGCTCCATAGTGCTCAGGACCTCAGACTGGAGTGAAGATTCACCAGGACAACGACCCTAACCTCACAGCCAAGACAACGAGGTACATAGGGCCTCAGTAGTGGGTGTGGCTTTGGGACAAGTCTCAATGTCCTTGAATGGCCCAGCCAGAGCCGGGACTTGAACCTGATCGAAAATCTCTGGAGAGACCTGAAAATAGCTCTGCAGCGACGCTCCCCATCCAACCTGACAGAGCTTGAGAGGATCTGCAGAGAAGAATGTGAGAAACTCCCCAAATACAGGTGTGCCAAGCTTGTGGCATCATACCCAAGAAGACTGGAGGCTGTTATCGCTGCCAAAGGTACTTCAACAAAGTACTGAGTAAAGGGTCTGAATACTTATTTAAATGTGATATTTCAATACTTTTTTTGAAAAAATACTTTTTCCTTTGTCATTATGGGGTATTGTGTGTAGATTGATGAGGGGAAAAAACAATTTAATCAATTTTAGAATAAGGCTGTAACGTAACAAAATGTGTAAAAAGTCAAGGGGTCTGAATACTTTCTGAATGCACACCTATGTGAGAATGCTGTTCATTGACTACAGCTCAGCGTTCAACACCATAGTGCCCTCCAAGCTCATCACTAAACTAATGAACCTGGGATTTAACACCTCCCTCAGGAACTGGATCATGGACTTCCTGACACGCGGCCCCCACTGGGGAGGGTAAGCAACAATCACATCCGCCATGCTGACCTTCAACACAGGGGGCCTCTCAGGGGTGTGTGCTTAGTCCCTTCCTGTACTCCCAGTTCACCCACAACTGTGTGGCCACGTAAGACTCCATCATCAAGCTTGCTGACGACACGACGACGGCAGGCCTGATCACCCGCGACATCTTTGCACTACACATGATCATTTATTTGATCTCATATTTAAAGTCATAAGGCTCTATATGAGGCGGTGTGAAAGGAAAATAGTTTAAGAGACTCCAGCCACCCAGTCATACTGTTCTCTCGGCTTCCCGAATGGCGGAGCAATAAGTCTGACACCAGCTCCCGAACAGCTTCTCTCCCCAAACCATAAGACTGCTAAATAGCTAACAAAATGGCTACACAGACGATCTGCATGAACCCTTCGGTTTTAAACATGAAAACTGGAAAATGTTGTCCCGGGGGCTCTCTCCCTCCGTCTCTATCATACTTCCTTCCTGTGATTCTGCATACCACACATTATCACACCCAGGCCTGGCAGCATACTGATAGGAAACCAATCCATTCTACAAGTCCAACAAGTCTGTATCAGATAGGAAACAGGAGGGAGAAGAGAGTTAATAAGAGACAGTGGTAGAGAATGGTAGAGGCTGATACGAGTATGTCAGAGCTCTAGGAAACAAAATGTCAAGTTTAGTGGGTGCAACACTCAGAGATTAATACTAAAGTACTTCAACAACAGTCTTCAAGTTAAAGTCTGAAAGTGACTGGTCGTACCCACACTAGGGTACTACATACGTAAACTGCATTTTACTCATTGTTTTCTATTCACCGCATACCATTTAAATAAAAGGAACGCTGTAGTGGCTCCTGATTGGCTGAGCAGGTGGGGCGGGGCCGAGTTCGGGTGGATGCATCACATTAAACCAGCCTGATAATAGCTAATTTCCAACTATAACATTAAACCTACTCAGGCTGGTTACAGACCTACTCAGGCTGGTTACAGACCTACTCAGGCTGGTTACAGACCTACTCAGGCTGGTTACAGACCTACTCAGGCTGGTTACAGACCTACTCAGGCTGGTTACAGACCTACTCAGGCTGGTTACAGACCTACTCAGGCTGGTTACAGACCTACTCAGGCTGGTTACAGACCTACTCAGGCTGGTTACAGACCTACTCAGGCTGGTTACAGACCTACTCAGGCTGGTTACAGACCTACTCAGGCTGGTTATAGACCTACTCAGGCTGGTTATAGACCTACTCAGGCTGGTTATAGACCTACTCAGGCTGGTTACAGTCCTACTCAGGCTGGTTATAGTCAGACTATCACATTAGATGTATACCACGGCCCACATAACCCATCTATCCTTATGAAAAAGGACTGAAGGAAGAAACAGATCATTTGGTTCCATTTCAACATACTGTGTGGCCTAGTGGTTAGAGTGTAGAGGAGGCAGGTAGCCTAGTGGTTAGAGTGTAGAGGAGGCAGGTAGCCTAGTGGTTAGAGTGTAGAGGAGGCAGGTAGCCTAGTGGTTAGAGTGTAGAGGTGGCAGGTAGCCTAGTGGTTAGAGTGTAGAGGAGGTAGGTAGCCTAGTGGTTAGAGTGTAGAAGTGGCAGGTAGCCTAGTGGTTAGAGTGTAGAAGTGGCAGGTAGCCTAGTGGTTAGAGTGTAGAAGTGGCAGGTAGCCTAGTGGTTAGAGTGTACAGGTAGCAGGTAGCCTAGTGGTTAGAGTGTAGAGGAGGCAGGTAACCTAGTGGTTAGAGTGTACAGGTAGCAGGTAGCCTAGTGGTTAGAGTGTAGAAGTGGCAGGTAACCTAGTGGTTAGAGTGTAATTAGAGTCTAATCACCAGTCAGTCATCCCAGGACAGTCGGCTGCATCACATATTCAGAACCGCTAGACAGTAACATAATAAACTAAACCACTGATCATTGAGAACGAGATCAGAATGAGTCAGTCTACCATGGACTAATCACCAGTCAGTGATCCCAGAGATATTTCTCTCTCTGACCCAGAGCATTCTTTTCTTTGCAAGGTCACATATGTCATCTCACACACACACACACACACACACAGTAGGACAGTTGAATAGAGCCCTATTGTGTTTCTCTAGATGATCAGTGATAGATTACTGGGTAAAGCTAGTTCCTTCACTAGGCTGCTACCTGCTCGTGGAACAACTCATTCGAAAATCATGGGCATGAATATGGAGTTGGTCCCTCCCCCTTGCTGCTATAACAGCCTTCACTCTACTGGGAAGGTTTTCCACTAGATGTAGGAACGTTGCTGCTATAACAGCCTCTACTCTTCTGGGAAGGCTTTCCACTAGATGTAGGAACATTGCTGCTATAACAGCCTCTACTCTTCTGGGAAGGCTTTCCACTAGATGTTGGAACATTGCTGCTATAACAGCCTTCACTCTTCTGGGAAGGCTTTCCACTAGATGTTGGAACATTGCTGAGGGGACTTTCTTCCATTCAGCCACATGAGCATTAGTGAGGCAAAACACCAGTCTCAACATCAACAGTGAAGAGGCAACCCCGGGATGCTGGCCTTCCAGGCAGAGATCCTCTGTCCAGTCTCAACGTCAACAGTGAAGAGGCAACCCCGGGATGCTGGCCTTCCAGGCAGAGATCCTCTGTCCAGTCTCAACGTCAACAGTGAAGAGGCAACCCCCGGGATGCTGGCCTTCCAGGCAGAGATCCTCTGTCCAGTCTCAACGTCAACAGTGAAGAGGCAACCCCCGGGATTCTGGCCTTCTAGGCAGAGTTGCAAAGAAAAAGCCATATCTCAGACTGGCCAATAAAAAGAAAAGATTAAGATGGGCAAAAGAACACAGACATTGGACAGAGGAACTCTGCCTAGGAGGCCAGCATCCCGGAGTCGCCTCTTCACTGTTGATGTTGACACTGGTGTTGTACGTGTACTATTTAATGAAGCTGACACTTGAGGACTTGTGAGGCAACTGTTTCTCAAACTAGACACTCTAATGTACTTGTCCACTTGCTCAGTTGTACACCGGGGCCTCCCACTCCTCTTTCTATTCTGGGTAGAGCCAGTTTGCTCTGTTCTGTGAAGGGAGTAGTACACAGCGTTGTACGAGATCTTCAGTTTAGCAATTTCTCGCATGGAATAGCCTTCATTTCAGAATAGACTGACGAGTTTCAGAAGAATTTCAGAAGAAAGGTCTGTGTTTCTGGCTATTTTGAGCCTGTAATCAAACCAACAAATGCTGATTCTCTAGATTCTCAACTAGTCTAAAGGCCAGTTTTATTGCTTCTTTAATCAGGACAACAGTTTTTAGCTGTGCTAACATAATTACAAAATGGTTTTCTAATGATTAATTAGCCTTTTAAATTGATAAACTTGGATTAGCTAACACAACGTGCCATTGGAACACAGGAGTGATGGTTGCTGATAATGGGCCTCTGTACACCTTTGAGCCTGTAATCGATCCCACAAATGCTGATGGTACAGATACTCAACTAGTCTAAAGATGGCCAGTTTAATTGCTTCTTTAAATAAGCACAAACATTTTCAGCTGTGCTAACATATTTGAAAAAGGGTTTTCTAATGATCAATTAGCCTTGTGATGGTTGCTGATAATGGGCCTCTGTAGATATTCCATTAAAAATCTGACGTTTCCAGCTACAATAGTCATTTTCAACATGAACAATGTCTACACTGTTTTTTCTGATCCATTTGCTTTTCTTTCAAAAAACAAGAATTTCTAAGTGACCCCAAACTTTTGAATGGTAGTGTCACACACACACACACGTAAATAAATTAAAAACATGACCAAAAGATTGAAGAAATTATACATAAACTCATACATACATACACTCATACACACATACACTCATACATACATACACTCATACACTCATACATACATACACTCATACATACATACACTCATACACTCATACATACATACATACATACATACACACACTCATACATACATAAACATAAAAAAGAATTGTCCATTTTTCAGGACCCTGTCTTTCAAAGAATGCGTATAAATCCAAATATCTTCACAGATCTTCATTGTAAAGGGTTTAAACACTGTTTCCCATGCTTGTTCAATGAACCATAAACAATTAATGAACATGCACCTGTGGAACGGTCGTTAAGACACTAACAGCTTACAGACGGTAGGCAACTAAGGTCACAGTTATGAAAACTTAGAGGACACTAAAGAGGCCTTTCTACTGACTCTGAAAAACACCAAAAGAAAGATGCCCATGGTCCCTGCTCATCTGCGTGAATGTGTCTTAGGCATGCTGCAAGGAGGCAGACTGCAGATGTGGCCAGGGCAATGAATTGCAATGTCTGTACTGTGAGACGCCTAAGACAGCGCTACAGGGAGACAGGACAAACAGCTGATTGTCCTCGCAGTGGCAGACCACGTGTAACAACACCTGCACAGGATCGGTACATCTGAACATCACACCTGGGGGCAGGTACAGGACGGCAACAACTGCCCGAGTTACACCAGGAACGCACAATCACTTCATCAGTGCTCAGATTCTCAGCCTATTGCGGACAGAGGCTGAACTGAGGGCGTGTAGGCATGTTGTTAGGCAGGTCCTCACCAGACATCACCGGCAACAGCGTTGCCTATGGGCACAAACCCACCGTCGCTGGACCAGACAGGACTGGCAAAAAGTGCTCTTCACTGACGAGTCGTGGTTTTGTCTCACCAGGGGTGATGGTCAGATTCGTTTATCGTCAAAGGAATGAGTGTTACACCGAGGCCTGTACTCTGGAGCGGGATCGATTTGGAGGTGGAGGGTCCGTCATGGTCTGGGAGGGAGTATCACAGCATCATCGGACTGAGCTTGTTGTCATTGCAGGCAATCTCAACGCTGTGCATAACAGGGAAGACATCCTCCTCCCTCATGTGGTACCCTTCCTGCAGGCTCATCCTGACATGACCCTCCAGCATGACAATGCCACCAGCCATACTGCTCGTTCTGTGTGCGATTTCCTGCAAGACAGGAATGTCAGTGTTCTGCCACGGCCAGCGAAGAGCCCGGATCTCAATCCCACTAAGTACGTCTGGGACCTGTTGGATCGGAGGGTGAGGGCTAGGGCCATTCCCCAGAAATGTCTGGGAACTTGCAGGTGCTTTGGTGGAAGAGTGGGGTAACATCTCACAGCAAGAACTTGCAGTACTTAATGCAGCTGGTGGCCACACCAGATACTGACTGTTACTTTTGATTTTGACCCCCCTTTGTTCAGGGACACATTATTCCATTTCTGTTAGTCACATGTCTGTGGAACTTGTTCAGTTTATGTCTCAGTTGTTGAATCTTGCTTTGTTCATGCAAATATTTACACATGTTAAGTTTGCTGAAAATAAATGCAGTTGACAGTGAGAGGACGTTTCTTTTCTTTTCCGAGTTCACTCTCACAGAGAGACCACCTCCCTTTTTCAACATTGTTATTTTACAGCCTAATTCTAAATTAGATTTCTCCTTTGCCAAGATAACACATCCACTGGACATATCAAGAAGCTGATTAAACAGCATGATCAGTACACAGGTGCACCTTGTGTTGGGGACAATAAATGGCCACTCTAAAATGTGCACAATGCCACAGATGTCTAAAGTTTTGAGGGAGTGTGCATTTGGCATGCAGACTGCAGGAATGTCCACCAGAACTGTTGCCAGAGAATTTAAAATTAATTTCTCTACCATAAGCCACCAACCGCATTTTAGAGGCTTACTCACCAGACATGTCACCCATTGAGCATGTTCGGGATGCTCTGGATCGATGTGTACGACAGCGTGTTCCAGTTCCTGCCAATATCCAGCAGCATAGCAATTTTTAATTTTTTTAATTGTACCTTTATTTAACTAGTTAAGAACAAATTCTTATTTTCAATGACGGTTTAGGAACAGTGGGTTAACTGCCTGTTCAGGGGCAGAACGACAGATTTGTACCTTGTCAGCTCGGGATTTGAACTTGCAACCTTCTGGTTACTAGTCCAACACTCTAACCACTAGGCTACAAAGCCGCCCCATGTTACCCAACGCCTTCTAAAGAACTATTGTAAATGACAATTGAGTGGGCTAACATTAAAAAAGGCCACAATCAACTCTATGCGAAGGATATGTCGGGCTGCATGAAAGCAAATGGTTGTCTCACCAGATACTGACTGTTATTCTGATCCACTGCCCTACTCTTTTTTTAGGTATCTGTGGCCAACAGATATTCCCAGTCATGTGAAATCCATAGATTAGGGCCTGATGAATTGATTTTAATTGACCGATTTCCTTACATTAAATGTATTTCAGTACAATCGTTTGTTTTTCATTTATATTTAGCAGATGCTTTCATCCAAAACGACTTAGACTTGTGTGTTCATACACTTTACGTATGGGATGGTCCCGGGAATCGAACCCACTGCCCTGGCGTTACAAGCTCCATAAATCTACCGACTGAGCTACAAAAGGACCACATTCTAACACCTGTAAAATACTTTATCAGATCCATGGAATATAAAACTAGGCCACAAATCAAAGCCAAAACCAAAGCCAATACACCATCATTCAGTCATAAAAACTGTCCTCCTAACTCATCTGAAAACCAAACTGTGGAAGCCCTCCAAACCCTGAGAGACAGAGGATAGAACAGCCCACATCCAGCATTAAGAGATATGTTTCAGCCTAACGCAACGCAACAGGAGCAGCTTATTGTCTGTTGTGACAGAGGGGTGAGGAAGAGAGGGGTGAGGAAGAGAGGGGTGAGGAAGAGAGGGGTGAGGAAGAGAGGTGGGTGAGGAAGAGAGGTGGGTGAGGAAGAGAGGTGGGGTGAGGAAGAGAGGTGGGGTGAGGGAAGAGAGGTGGGGTGAGGAAGAGAGGTGGGGTGAGGAAGAGAGGTGGGGTGAGGAAGAGAGGTGGGGTGAGGAAGAGAGGTGGGTGAGGAAGAGATGTGGGGTGAGGAAGAGAGGTGGGTGAGGAAGAGAGGTGGGGTGAGGAAGAGAGGTGGGGTGAGGAAGAGAGGTGGGGTGAGGAAGAGAGGTGGGGTGAGGAAGAGAGGTGGGTGAGGAAGAGAGGTGGGTGAGGAAGAGAGGTGGGTGAGGAAGAGAGGTGGGGTGAGGAAGAGAGGTGGGGTGAGAGGGAGAGGTGGGGTGAGGAAGAGAGGTGGGGTGAGAGGGAGAGGGAGAGGGGGTGAGAGGGAGAGGGGGGTGAGGAAGAGGGGGTGAGGAAGAGGGGGGTGGTGAGTGTCATGGGAAGGAGGAGGAATGAGTCATTTACAATAGTTCTTTAGAAGGCGTTGGGTGAGAGAGAGAGACAGACAGAGACAGAGGACATCTGTCTAGTGTGATATAAACAGACTAGTACAGACTAGTACAGATCTGCCTAATCAATTACAAGCGTCGCCTACGACTGAGAATCACACATCAAACAAAGAATGCAGTGGTGACCCATATATTCACAACATCATCGACCCATATATTCACAACATCGTCAACAGTGGTGACCCATATATTCACAACATCATCAACAGTGGTGACCCATATATTCACAACATCATCAACAGTGGTGACCCATATATTCACAACATCGTCAACAGTGGTGACCCATATATTCACAACATCATCAACCCATATATTCACAACATCATCAACCCATATATTCACAACAACGTCAACAGTGGTGACCCATATATTCACAACATCGTCAACAGTGGTGAACCATATATTCACAACATCGTCAACAGTGGTGACCCATATATTCACAACATCGTCAACAGTGGTGACCCATATATTCACAACATCGTCAACAGTGGTGACCCATATATTCACAACATCATCAAGTGGTGACCCATAGATTCACAACATCATCAACAGTGGTGACCCATATATTCACAACATCGTCAGTGGTGACCCATATATTCACAACATCATCAACAGTGGTGACCCATTTATTCACAACATCATCAACAGTGGTGACCCATTTATTCACAACATCGTCAACAGTGGTGACCCATATATTCACAACGACGTCAGTGGTGACCCATATATTCACAACGACAACAGTGGTGACCCATATATTCACAACGACATCAACAGTGGTGACCCATATATTCACAACATCATCAACAGTGGTGACCCATATATTCACAACATCGTCAACAGTGGTGACCCATATATTCACAACATCATCAACAGTGGTGACCCATTTATTCACAACATCATCAACAGTGGTGACCCATTTATTCACAACATCATCAACCCATATATTCACAACATCAACAGTGGTGACCCATATAATCACAACATCATCAACAGTGGTGACCCATATATTCACAACATCATCAACCCATATATTCACAACATCAACAGTGGTGACCCATATAATCACAACATCATCAACAGCGGTGACCCATATATTCACAACATCGTCAACAGTGGTGACCCATATATTCACAACATCGTCAACAGTGGTGACCCATATATTCACAACATCATCAACCCATATATTCACAACATCGTCAACAGTGGTGACCCATATAATCACAACATCATCAACAGTGGTGACCCATATAATCACAACATCATCAACCCATATATTCACAACATCGTCAGTGGTGACCCATATATTCACAACATCGTCAGTGGTGACCCATATATTCACAACATCAACCCATATATTCACAACATCATCAACCCATATATTCACATCAACCCATATATTCACAACATCAACCCATATATTCACAACATCATCAACAGTGGTGACCCATATATTCACAACATCATCAACAGTGGTGACCCATATATTCACAACATCATCAACAGTGGTGACCCATATATTCACAACATCGTCAACAGTGTGTAGCACAGACACACATTACAGTTAAACACTTTTATCCAGAGCGACTTACATAAGTGAGCGCATACATTTTCATACTAGTCCCCAGTGGGAATCGAACCCACAACCCTGGCATTAAAAACACCGTTCTCTACCCACTGAGCCACATAGGACCGAACACACACAACACACACACACACACACACACACACACACACACACACACACACACACACACACACACACACACACACACACACACACACACACACACACACACACACACACACACACACACACACACACACACACACACACACACACACACACACACACACACACACACACACACACACAGTCTCAGCTAGAGAGAAAAAATAAGGACAAGCACAACGTTAGTTTAAAGAGGTGTTGGCACAGGGTGACTTCATTACTTTCCACCAACTTGTTGAAATGTGTTTTGATTATATCCTGTTTTGGCCAGTTTTATGAATAGTACTCTCCCAAATTTGAAAACAATCTGAATGTGACCCTGAATCTAAAAAAAAAAAACGATGGTCTTTCACCGAAGTCTGGTCTGACTGAAGACATAAGCTTCACCCAAAAAGTAGTGTCCTATATAGGGAATAGGGTGCCATTGGCCATTTTCTGGTCTAAAGTAGTGCCCTATATAGGAAGTAGGGTGCTATTTAGGATCCAGTCCCATTCCACTACAGCATCAGAGAGAGGAGGTTGAAGGGCGGAGGTTACAGGAAGAACTAGAGACAGAGCACATGTGGTTTAGAGGAGACTAACTCTAACATCTGGTCTAGAGGAGACTAACTCTAACAATGCTGTCTATTAGAGGAGACTAACTCTAACAATGCTGTCTATTAGAGGAGACTAACTCTAACCCTGCTATCTATTAGAGGAGACCAACTCTAACCCTGCTGTCTATTAGAGGAGACTAACTAACCCTGCTGTCTATTAGAGGAGACCAACTCTAACCCTGCTGTCTATTAGAGGAGACTAACTAACCCTGCTGTCTATTAGAGGAGACTAACTCTAACCCTGCTATCTATTAGAGGAGACTAACTCTAACATCTGGTCTAGAGGAGACTAACTCTAACAATGCTATCTATTAGAGGAGACCAACTCTAACCCTGCTGTCTATTAGAGGAGACTAACTAACCCTGCTGTCTATTAGAGGAGACCAACTCTAACCCTGCTGTCTATTAGAGGAGACTAACTAACCCTGCTGTCTATTAGAGGAGACTAACTCTAACCCTGCTATCTATTAGAGGAGACCAACTCTAACCCTGCTGTCTATTAGAGGAGACTAACTCTAACCCTGCTGTCTATTAGAGGAGACTAACTCTAACCCTGCTATCTATTAGAGGAGACCAACTCTAACCCTGCTGTCTATTAGAGGAGAAGAGACTAACTCTAACCCTGCTATCTATTAGAGGAGACAAACTCTAACCCTGCTGTCTATTAGAGGACACTAACTCTAACCCTGCTGTCTATTAGAGGAGACTAACTCTAACCCTGCTATCTATTAGAGGAGACCAACTCTAACCCTGCTGTCTATTAGAGGAGAAGAGACTAACTCTAACCCTGCTATCTATTAGAGGAGACCAACTCTAACCCTTCTGTCTATTAGAGGAGACCAACTCTAACCCTGTTGTCTATTAGAGGAGAAGAGACTAACTCTAACCCTGCTATCTATTAGAGGAGACCAACTCTAACCCTGCTGTCTATTAGAGGACACTAACTCTAACCCTGCTGTCTATTAGAGGAGACTAACTCTAACCCTGTTGTCTATTAGAGGAGAAGAGACTAACTCTAACCCTGCTGTCTATTAGAGGAGACCAACTCTAACCCTGCTGTCTATTAGAGGAGACTAACTCTAACCCTGCTATCTATTAGAGGAGACCAACTCTAACCCTGCTGTCTATTAGAGGAGACTAACTCTAACCCTGCTGTCTATTATAGGAGACTAACTCTAACCCTGCTGTCTATTAGAGGAGACCAACTCTAACCCTGCTGTCTATTAGAGGAGACCAACTCTAACCCTGCTGTCTATTAGAGGAGACCAATTCTAACAATGCTATCTATTAGAGGAGACTAACTCTAACCCTGCTGTCTATTAGAGGAGACTAACTCTAACCCTGCTGTCTATTAGAGGAGACTAACTCTAACCCTGCTGTCTATTAGAGGAGACTAACTCTAACCCTGCTATCTATTAGAGGAGACCAACTAACCCTGCTGTCTATTAGAGGAGACTAACTCTAACCCTGCTGTCTATTAGAGGAGACTAACTCTAACCCTGCTATCTATTAGAGGAGACTAACTCTAACCCTGCTATCTATTAGAGGAGACTAACTCTAACAATGCTATCTTTTAGAGAAGAAGAGACTAAGGGTGTGTTTCTACTTTTGACCAGGGCCCATAGTGCACTATAAAGGGTGCCATTTGGGATGCAATCAACCTGTCTGTGTTCATCTATCAAACGTTCTCTCTCCATCACATCGTTACTGTCTCGTCTCTCCTCTCTCCTCTCATCCCCCGATGAGGTCGTTACCCTCTCTCCTCTCATCCCCCGATGAGGTCGTTACCCTCTCTCCTCTCATCCCCCGATGAGGTCGTTACCCTCTCTCCTCTCATCCCCCGATGAGGTCGTTACCCTCTCTCCTCTCATCCCCCGATGAGGTCGTTACCCTCTCATCCCCCGATGAGGTCGTTACCCTCTCATCCCCCGATGAGGTCGTTACCCTCTCATCCCCCGATGAGGTCGTTACCCTCTCATCCCCCGATGAGGTCGTTACCCTCATCCCCCGATGAGGTCGTTACCCTCTCATCCCCCGATGAGGTCGTTACCCTCTCATCCCCCGATGAGGTCGTTACCCTCTCATCCCCCGATGAGGTCGTTACCCTCTCATCTCCCCCGATGAGGTCGTTACCCTCTCATCCCCGATGAGGTCGTTACCCTCTCATCACCCGATGAGTTACCCTCTCATCACCCGTCGTTACCCTCTCATCACCCCGATGAGGTCGTTACCCTCTC
>NC_056436.1:86903888-86914122 GCF_018296145.1 Oncorhynchus tshawytscha | reverse complement strand
ATACAGTGACTTCACATGTAGTATATACAGTGACTTCACATGTAGTATATACAGTGACTTCACATGCAGTATATACAGTGACTTCACATGTAGTATATACAGTGACTTCACATGTAGTATACACAGTGACTTCACATGTAGTATATACAGTGACTTCACATGTAGTATACACAGTGACTTCACATGTAGTATGACTTCACATGTAGTGACTTCACATGTAGTATATACAGTGACTTCACATGTAGTATATACAGTGACTTCACATGTAGTATATACAGTGACTTCACATGTAGTATATACAGTGACTTCACATGTAGTATACACAGTGACTTCACATGTAGTATACACAGTGACTTCACATGTAGTATACAGTGACTTCACATGTAGTATATACAGTGACTTCACATGTAGTATATACAGTGACTTCACATGGTATATACAGTGACTTCACATGTAGTATATACAGTGACTTCACATGTAGTATATACAGTGACTTCACATGTAGTATATACAGTGACTTCACATGTAGTATATACAGTGACTTCACATGTAGTATATACAGTGACTTCACATGTAGTATATACAGTGACTTCACATGTAGTATATACAGTGACTTCACATGTAGTATATACAGTGACTTCACATGTAGTATATACAGTGACTTCATGTAGTATATACAGTGACTTCACATGTAGTATATACAGTGACTTCACATGTAGTATATACAGTGACTTCACATGTAGTATATACAGTAGTATATACAGTGACTTCACATGTAGTATATACAGTGACTTCACATGTAGTATATACAGTGACTTCACATGTAGTATATACAGTGACTTCACATGTAGTATATACAGTGACTTCACATGTAGTATATACAGTGACTTAGTATATACAGTGACTTCACATGTAGTATATACAGTGACTTCACATGCAGTGTATACAGTAACTTCACATGTAGTATATACAGTGACTTCACATGCAGTGTATACAGTAACTTCACATGTAGTATATACAGTGCATTCAGAAAGTATTCAGACCCCTTGACTTTTTCCACATTTTGTTATTTTACAGCCTTATTCTAAAATTGATTACATTGGTTTTTTTCCCTCATCAATCGACACAATTGCCCATAACGACATAGCAAAAACAGGATTGCAGATTTTTTTTTACAAATATGTAATCAAAAAACCCAGAAACATCACATTTACATAAATATTCAGACCCTTTACTCAGTACTTTGTTGAAGGACATTTGGCAGCGATTACAGCCTCAAGTCTTCTTGGGTATGACGCTACAAGTGTCACGCCCTGGTCAAAGTATTTTGTGTTTATCTTTATGTATTTGGTCAGGCCAGGGTGTGGCATGGGGTTTTTGTAATTGTGGTGTGTTTGTCTTGGGGTTTTGGTGGTGGTATTGGGATTGTAGCTTAGTGGGTTATCTAGCAAAGTCTATGGCTGTCTGGAGTGGTTCTCAATCAGAGGCAGGTGCTTATCGTTGTCTCTGATTGGGAACCATATTTAGGCAGCCATATTCTTTGAGTTTGTCGTGGGTGATTGTCCTTAGTGTCCTATGTGTACTCTCGGTTAGTTTGCACTAGATAGGCTGTTTCGGTTTCGATTACGTTTATTGTTTTGTGTAGTGTTCGTGTTTCTTTATTTGATTAAACATGAATCTCAATCGACACGCTGCAGTTTGGTCCGACTCTCCTTCATCACCACTAGAAAACCGTTACAGAATCACCCACCAACCAAGGACCAAGCGGCGTGGTAAACAGAGGCAGCAGCAACAGCAGCAGCAGGAGAAGCGACAGGTGCAGCAGGAGCAACAGCAGCAGCAGCAAAGGCAGCAGCAGGAGCAAAGGCAGCAGCAGGAGAAGCAACAGAGGCAGCAGCAGCATTGGGAGAGGCTGCACTCTTTGGATAAATGGACTTGGGAGGAGATCCTTGACGGACAAGGACCCTGGGCAGAGCCATGGATGGAATTGGAGCTGTCGGCGAAGCAGAGTGCTGAGTCTGAGAGTGTGGAGGATGTATTGGACAGAGTAGAAAGAAAGGTGTGGGCTTGGCATAGCATGCACGGCATACCAGTGCCAGCACCACGCATCAGGCCTACAGTGCGTCCCACCTGTTCAGCGCTGCTTGAGCCTTTCTCCTCTACAGCGCTGCTGGAGTCTCCCGCCTGTTCAGCGCAGCCAGAGCCTTTCTCCTCTCCTGCGCGGCCGGAGTCTCCCGCCTGTTCAGCGCAGCCAGTCTACAAGGAGCTGCCAGTCTGTAAGGAGCTGCCAGTCTGTAAGGAGCTGTCAGTCTGCACGGATCTGCCGGTCTGCACGGAGCTGCCGGTCTGCACGGAGCTGCCGGTCTGCACGGAGCTGTCAGTCTGCAAGGAGCTGTCAGTCTGCACAGAGCTGTCAGTCTGCACGGAGCTGCCAGTCTGCATGGAGCTGCCAGTCTGCATGGAGCTGCCAGTCTGCACGGAGCTACCAGTCTGCAAGGAGCTGCCAGTCTGTAAGGAGCTGCCAGTCTGCACGGAGCCGCCAGAGCTGCCAGTCTGTAAGAAGCCGCCAGAGCTGTCAGCCTACATGGAGCAGCCAGAGATGTCAGTCTGCATGAAGCAGCCAGAGATGTCAGTCTGCATAGAGCAGCCAGTCTGCATGGAGCAGCCAGTCTGCAAGGATCTGTCAGTCTGCAAGGAGCTGTCAGTCTGCAAGGAGCTGTCAGTCTGCACAGAGCTGCCAGTCTGCACGGAGCTGCCAGTCTGCACGGAGCTACCAGTCTGCAAGGAGATGCCAGTCTGTAAGGAGCTGCCAGTCTGCACGGAGCTGCCAGAGCTGTCAGCCTACATGGAGCAGCCAGAGCTGTCAGTCTGCATGAAGCAGCCAGAGATGTCAGCCTACATGGAGCAGCCAGAGATGTCAGTCTGCATGAAGCAGCCAGAGATGTCAGTCTGCATAGAGCAGCCAGTCTGCATGGAGCAGCCAGTCTGCAAGGATCTGTCAGTCTGCAAGGAGCTACCAGTCTGCAAGGAGCTGCCAGTCTGTAAGGAGCTGCCAGTCTGCACGGAGCCGCCAGAGCTGCCAGTCTGTAAGAAGCCGCCAGAGCTGTCAGCCTACATGGAGCAGCCAGAGATGTCAGTCTGCATGAAGCAGCCAGAGATGTCAGTCTGCATAGAGCAGCCAGTCTGCATGGAGCAGCCAGTCTGCAAGGATCTGTCAGTCTGCAAGGAGCTGTCAGTCTGCAAGGAGCTGTCAGTCTGCACAGAGCTGCCAGTCTGCACGGAGCTGCCAGTCTGCACGGAGCTGCCAGTCTGCACGGAGCTACCAGTCTGCAAGGAGCTGCCAGTCTGTAAGGAGCTGCCAGTCTGCAAGGAGCCGCCAGAGCTGTCAGCCTACATGGAGCAGCCAGAGCTGTCAGTCTGCATGAAGCAGCCAGAGATGTCAGTCTGCATAGAGCAGCCAGTCTGCATGGAGCAGCCAGTCTGCAAGGAGCTGTCAGTCTGCAATGAGCTGTCAGTCTGCAAGGAGCTGTCAGTCTGCAAGGAGCTGTCAGTCTGCACGGAGCTGTCAGTCTGCACGGAGCTGTCAGTCTGTAAGGAGCTGCCAGGCTGCAAGGAGCAGCCAGTCAGCACGGAGCCGCCAGAGCTGTCAGTCTGTAAGAAGCCGCCAGAGCTGTCAGCCTATATGGAGCAGCTAGTGCCGCCAGTCTGCCCAGCGCCGCCAGTGCCCCCCGTCTGCCCAGCGTCACCAGTCTGCCCAGCGCCGTCAGTCTGCCCAGCACCGCCAGTCTGCCCAGCACCGCCAGTCTGCCCAGCGTCGCCAGTCTGCCCAGCGCCACCAGTCTGCCCAGCATCGCCAGTCTGCCCAGCATCGCCAGGCTGCCCAGCACTGCCAGATCTGCCAGTCAGCCAGACTCTTCCAGATCTGCCAGTCAGCCAGACTCTTCCAGATCTGCCAGTCAACCAGACTCTTCCAGATCTGCCAGTCAACCAGACTCTTCCAGATCTGCCAGTCAACCAGACTCTTCCAGATCTGCCAGTCAACCAGACTCTTCCAGATCTGCCAGTCAACCAGACTCTTCCAGATCTGCCAGTCAACCAGACTCTTCCAGATCTGCCAGTCAACCAGACTCTTCCAGATCTGCCAGTCAATCAGACTCTTCCAGATCCGCCAGTCAGCCGGGATCTGCCAGAACTGCCAGTCAACCAGGATCCGCCAGTCGACCAGGATCCGCCAGTCGGCCAGGATCCGCCAGTCGGCCAGGATCCGCCAGAACTGCCAGTCGGCCAGGATATGCCAGTCAGCCAGGATCCGCCAGTCTGCCAGGATCAGTTAGATCCGCCATTCAGCCAGGATCCACCAGTCTGCCAGATCCGCCAGTCTGCCAGGATCCGCCAATCAGCCAGGATCCACCAGTCAGCCAGGATCCGCCAGTCTGCCAGGATCCACCAGTCAGCCAGGATCCGCCAGAAGTGCCAGGATCCGCCAGTCTGCCAGGATCCACCAGTCAGCCAGGATCCGCCAGAACTGCCAGTCGGCCAGGATCCGCCAGTCTGCCAGGATCCGCCAATCTGCCAGGATCCGCCAGTCTGCCAGGATCTGCCAGAACTGCCAGTCGGCCAGGATCCGCCAGTCGGCCAGGATCCGCCAGAACTGCCAGTCGGCCAGGATCTGCCAGTCAGCCAGGATCCGCCAGTCTGCCAGGATCAGTTAGATCCGCTATTCAGCCAGGATCCGCCAGTCTGCCAGGATCCGCCAGTCTGCCAGGATCCGCCAGTCAGCCAGGATCCACCAGTCAGCCAGGATCCGCCAGTCTGCCAGGATCCACCAGTCAGCCAGGATCCGCCAGAAGTGCCAGTCAGCCAGGATCTGCCAGTCTGCCAGGATCCGCCAGTCTGCCAGGATCCGCCAGTCTGCCAGGATCCGCCAGAACTGCCAGTCGGCCAGGATCTGCCAGTCGCCAGGATCTGCCAGTCGGCCAGGATCTGCCAGTCAGCCAGGATCCGCCAGTCTGCCAGGATCAGTTAGATCCGCCATTCAGCCAGGATCCGCCAGTCTGCCAGGATCCGCCAGTCTGCCAGGATCCGCCAGTCAGCCAGGATCCACCAGTCAGCCAGGATCCGCCAGTCTGCCAGGATCCACCAGTCAGCCAGGATCCGCCAGAAGTGCCAGTCAGCCAGGATCTGCCGGAACCACCAGCCAGCCAGGATCTGGTAGATCCATCAACCTGCCTGAGCTTCCTCTCACTCCTGAGCTTCCTCTCACTCCTGAGCCTCCTCTCACTCCTGAGCTTCCCCTCGGTCCCGAGCTTCCCCTCGGTCCCGAGCTACCTCAGTCCAGTGGGGCCCGTTGTTAGGTTTCCTAGGCCATGATTAGCGGCGAGGGTCGCCACTCAAGGGACACTAAGGAGGTGGACTAAGACAATTATGGAGTGGGGTCCACGTCCAGCACCAGAGCCGCCACCGCGGACAGATGCCCACCCAGACCCTCCCCTACAGGTTTAGGTTGTGCGTTCGGGAGTCCGCACCTTAGGGGGTTCTGTCACGCCCTGGTCAAAGTATTTTGTGTTTATCTTTATGTATTTGGTCAGGCCAGGTGTGGCATGGGGTTTTTGTAATTGTGGTGTGTTTGTCTTGGGGTTTTGGTGGTGGTATTGGGATTGTAGCTTAGTGGGTTGTCTAGCAAAGTCTATGGCTGTCTGGAGTGGTTCTCAATCAGAGGCAGGTGCTTATCGTTGTCTCTGATTGGGAACCATATTTAGGCAGCCATATTCTTTGAGTTTGTCGTGGGTGATTGTCCTTAGTGTCCTATGTGTACTCTCTGTTAGTTTGCACCAGATAGGCTGTTTCGGTTTCGATTACGTTTATTGTTTTGTGTAGTGTTTCGTGTTTCTTTATTTGATTAAACATGAATCTCAATCGACACGCTGCAGTTTGGTCCGACTCTCCTTCATCACCACTAGAAAACTGTTACAACAAGCTTGGCATACCTGTATTTGGGGAGTTTCTCCCATTCTCTCAAGCTCTGTCAGGTTGGATGAGGAGAGTCGCTGAAGAGCTATTTTCAGGTCTCTTCAGGGATGATCGATCATGTTCAAGTTCCGGGCTCTGGCGGGGCCACTCAAGGACATTCAGAGACTTGTCCCGAAGCCACTCCTTTGTTGTCTTGGCTGTGTGCTTACAGTAGGGTCGTTGTCCTGTTGGAAAGTGAACCTTCACCCCAGTCTCAAGTCCTGAGCACTCTGGAGCAGGTTTTCACCAAGGATCTCTCTGTACTTGGCTCCGTTCATTGTTCCCTCGATCCTGACTAGTCTCCTTGTCCCTGCCGCTGATGCTGCCACCCCCATGCTTCACCATAGTGATGCTGCCACCACCATGCTTCACAATAGTGATGCTGCCACCACCATGCTTCACTGTAGGGATGCTACCAAGTTTTCTCCAGACGTGACGCTTGGCATGCAGGCCAAAGAGTTCAATCTTGGTTTCATCAGACCAGAGAATCTTGTTTCTTACGGGCTGTCATGTGCCTTTTACTGAAGAGTGGCTTCCATCTGGCCACTCTACCATAAAGGCCTGATTGGTGGAGTGCTGTAGGGATGTTTGTCCTTCTGGAACGTTCTCCAAACTCCACAGAGGAACTCTGGAGCTCTGTCAGAGTGACCGTTGGGTTCTTGGTCACTGACCAAGGCCCTTCTCCCTTGATTGCTCAGTATTGCCGGGTGTTCAGCTCTAGGAAGAGTCTTGGTGGTTCCAAACTTCTTAAATTTAAGAATGATGGAGGCCACTGTGTTCTTGGGGACATCCTATGCTGCAGAAATGTTTTGGTACCCTTCCCCAAATCTGTGCCTTGACACAATACTGTCTTGGAGCTCTACGGACAATTCCTTTGACCTCATGACTTGGGTTTTATAGACAGGTGTGTGTGCCTTTCCAAATCATGTCTAATCAAGTTAATTTACCACAGGTGGACTCCAATCAAGTTGTAGAAACATCTCAACAATGATCAATGGAAACAGGATTCGCATGAGCTCAATTTCGATTTTCATAGCACAGGGTCTGAATACTTACGTAAATAATACAATTAAGTTTTTATATTTAATACTTTTCACTTTATTCCATTATTCATGTTCTATTTTTAAAGTATATAGGGCAGCAGTCTTTAAGATGCAGGGTTGAATAACCAGGTGGTAACCAGCTAGTGATGGCTATTTGACAGTCTGATGGCCATGAGATAGAAGCTGTTTTCAGTCTCTCAGATTTACCTGTACTGACCTCCCCTTCTGGATGGTAGTGGGGTGAACAGGCCTTGGTGTTTTTTAATCTTTATTGAACATGGCAAGTCAGTTAAGAACAATTTCTTATTTTCAATGACAGCCTAGTCGAAATGTCTGTGTCTCTTTACAGTCGCCGTGGTTTCGTACAGTGTTCTTTTTAATCTGTTTTTTATTGTTATTGAGTAATCTGGGCTGGCAGACAGTTCCCAGCCTCTTGTTCTGAACCGGGGACTGGTTGCATGTCTTGTGTTGTACCGATGAGTTTTATTTTACTTTTATTTAACTAGGCAAGTCAGTTAAGAACAAAGAACCACTGATATAACCACTGATATAACCACTGATATAACCACTGACATAACCACTGATATAACCACTGATATAACCACTGATATAACCACTGACATAACCACTGATAAAACCCCTGATATAACCACTGATATAACCACTGATATAACCACTGATATAACCCCTGATATAACCCCTGATATAACCCCTGACATAACCACTGATATAACCACTGATATAACCACTGATATAACCACTGATATAACCAGTCCAAGTGACATAACCACTGATATAACCACTGATATAACCACTGATATAACCACTGACATAACCACTGATATAACCCCTGATATAACCACTGATATAACCACTGATATAACCACTGATATAACCACTGATATAACCCCTGACATAACCACTGACATAACCACTGACATAACCACTGATATAACCACTGATATAACCACTGATATAACCACTGACATAACCAGTCCAAGTGACATAACCACTGATATAACCACTGATATAACCACTGATTTAACCACTGATATAACCCCTGACATAACCACTGATATAACCACTGACATAACCACTGATATAACCACTGATATAACCACTGACATAACCACTGACATAACCAGTCCAGGTGACATAACCACTGACATAACCACTGACATAACCAGTCCAGGTGACATAACCACTGATATAACCACTGACATAACCACTGATATAACCACTGACATAACCACTGACATAACCACTGACATAACCACTGATATAACCACTGATATAACCACTGATATAACCACTGATATAACCAGTCCAAGTGACATAACCACTGATATAACCACTGATATAACCACTGATATAACCACTGACATAACCACTGATATAACCCCTGATATAACCACTGATATAACCACTGATATAACCACTGATATAACCACTGATATAACCACTGACATAACCACTGACATAACCACTGATATAACCACTGATATAACCACTGATATAACCACTGACATAACCAGTCCAAGTGACATAACCACTGATATAACCACTGATATAACCACTGATTTAACCACTGATATAACCCCTGACATAACCACTGATATAACCACTGACATAACCACTGATATAACCACTGATATAACCACTGACATAACCACTGACATAACCAGTCCAGGTGACATAACCACTGACATAACCACTGACATAACCAGTCCAGGTGACATAACCACTGATATAACCACTGACATAACCACTGATATAACCACTGACATAACCACTGACATAACCACTGACATAACCACTGATATAACCACTGACATAACCACTGATATAACCACTGACATAACCAGTCCGATGACATAACCACTGATATAACCACTGATATAACCACTGATATAACCACTGATATAACCACTGATATAACCCCTGACATAACCACTGATATAAACACTGACATAACCACTGATATAACCACTGACAGAACCACTGACATAACTACTGACATAACCAGTCCAGGTGACATAACCACTGACATAACCAGTCCAGGTGGCATAACCACTGATATAACCACTGACATAACCACTGACATAACCACTGATATAACCACTGATATAACCACTGACATAACCACTGACATAACCAGTCCAGGTGACATAACCACTGACATAACCACTGATATAACCACTGATATAACCACTGATATAACCACTGACATAACCAGTCCAGGTGACATAACCACTGACATAACCACTGACATAACCAGTCCAGGTGACATAACCACTGACATAACCACTGACATAACCACTGATATAACCACTGATATAACCCCTGATATAACCACTGATATAACCACTGACATAACCACTGACATAACCACTGATATAACCCCTGACATAACCACGGATATAACCACTGACATAACCAGCCCAGGTGACATAACCACTGACATAACCACTGATACAACCCCTGATATAACCACTGACATAACCACTGACATAACCACTTACATAACCACTGACATAACCACTGATATAACCACTGATATTGTCACGCTCTGGTCAAAGTATTTTGTGTTTATCTTTATGTATTTGGTCAGGCCAGGGTGTGGCATGGGGTTTTTGTAATTGTGGTGTGTTTGTCTTGGGGTTTTGGTGGTGGTATTGGGATTGTAGCTTAGTGGGTTATCTAGCAAAGTCTATGGCTGTCTGGAGTGGTTCTCAATCAGAGGCAGGTGCTTATCGTTGTCTCTGATTGGGAACCATATTTAGGCAGCCATAT
Source organism: Oncorhynchus tshawytscha (assembly GCF_018296145.1). Classification (NCBI taxonomy): domain Eukaryota; kingdom Metazoa; phylum Chordata; class Actinopteri; order Salmoniformes; family Salmonidae; genus Oncorhynchus; species Oncorhynchus tshawytscha. Next base: position 86,904,277 of record NC_056436.1, on the reverse strand, counting down.
TCTTTGAGTTTGTCGTGGGTGATTGTCCTTAGTGTCCTATGTGTACTCTCTGTTAGTTTGCACCAGATAGGCTGTTTCGGTTTCGTTTATTGTTTTTGTAAGTTCGTGTATCTTTGTTGTATTAAACATGGATCATAATCGACACGCTGCAGTTTGGTCCGACTCTCCTTCATCACCACTAGAAAACCGTAACAGATATAACCACTGATATAACCACTGATATAACCACTGACATAACCCTGACATAACCACTGATATAACCACTGACATAACCACTGACATAACCACTGACATAACCACTGATATAACCACTGACATAACCCCTGACATAACCACTGACATAACCACTGACATAACCACTGACATAACCACTGATATAACCACTGATA
>NC_056436.1:86875150-86903788 GCF_018296145.1 Oncorhynchus tshawytscha | reverse complement strand
TCACTGGATGTTTTTGAACTAATGAATGTAATGCGCCAATGTAAACCTCAGATTTTTTTATTTTATATAAATATGACCTTTATCAAACAAAACATACATGTGTTGTGTAACATGAAGTCCTATGAGTGTCATCTGATGAAGATCATCAAATATTAGTGATTAATTTTATCTTTATTTGTGCTTCTTGTGACTCCTCTCTTGGCTGGGAAAATGGCTGTTTTATTGTGGTTTGCGGTGGACCTAACATAATCATTTGTGGTGCTTTCTGCTGAAAAGCATATTTGAAATCGGATTGTGGTGAGATTAACAACAAGTCTACCTTTAAAAACGGTATAAAAACGGTATAAAATACATGTATGTTTGAGGAATTTTAATTATGAGATTTCTGTTGTTTTGAATTTGGCGCCCTGCACTTTCACTGGCTGTTGTCATATCATCCCGTTAACGGGATTGCAGCCCAAACAGGTTGAAGAATCCATAGACTCTAACCACTTCTGGGAAAATTGGAAAACACTAATCAAACAACACGAAGAGTTATCTATCCAAAATGGAGATGTATGGATAAAACAATTATTCAATCTTTTTGGCCCTGTAACAAAGAATAAGCATCAACAAACATATACATGACCTAAACAGCCCTATCTGGTGCAAACACAGAGACAGGAACAATCACCCACAAAACCCACAAACACACAGTGAAACCCAGGCTACCTAAATATGGTTCCCAATCAGAGACAATGACTAACACCTGCCTCTGATTATTATTACCTTGTCCGCTTCCGTGGCCTCCTAGCCACGGCGACCCTACTTAATGACCCCACTGGACTGAGTGACACCCTGTAAACCCTAATCGACAAACAAACAAACCAAAAAAGGCAAAGTCTTCTCATGCTTTGTTGATTTCAAAAGCCTTTGACTCAATTTGGCATGAGGGTCTGCTTTACAAACTGATGGAAAGTGGTGTTTGGGGAAAACATACGACATTATAAAATCCATGTACACAAACAACAAGTGTAAAGCGGTTAAAATTGGCAAAAACACACATATTTCTTTCCACAGGGACAAGGAGGTAAGACAGGGATGCAGCTTAAGCCCCACCCTTTTCAACATATATATCAATTAATTGGTGAGGGCACTAGAACAGTCTGCAGCACCCCGCCTCACCCTACTAGAATCTGAAGTCAAATGTCTACTGTTTGCTGATGATCTGGTGCTTCTGTCCCCAACCAAGGAGGGCCTACAGCAGCACCTAGATCTTCTGCACAGATTCTGTCAGACCTGGGCTGTGACAGTAAATCTCAGTAAGACCAAAATAATGGTGCTCCAAAAAGGTCCAGTCGCCAGGACCACAAATACAAATTCTTGACACATTGAATGATACCTGGGCCTGAACATTGACATTGACTGTATGTCTTATTGACTGTATTGACTGTTATTGACTGTATTCTGCTTCTTATGACTTTTGACTCGGTTAATATCTCATACCTCACACACTCTATTTTAGGTGTATCTATTTTACGTTCTTAGAATAATCCGACACCTTTTTTAATTGGATTTCTATCTGATAATTCTTATAATGTGTCTCTACACCAATACTCAACAGTTCAACCCCCTGTATACGTTTATCAGTCTTGGACTGATACCATGTAGTTGCTTTTGGTAATGGCCTTACGCACACACACACACACACACACACACACACACACACACACACACACACACACACAAACAAAAGTTAAGCACTTTTCTACCAGCCTTGGCAGTTTCTCGCCGTTCTCTCCTCTCCTCCCTAGATTAGAGAGGCCTTGGAAGTGATAAACAACAGGCCCTCCTGTTGTCAGCTTTTTCAGAGTTATCATGTGTAGTCTACCAGCCTCTGTTTTCTCCCTCTTAAAATGTCCCATACATACATTATAGTATTATATGTTTCAGGGTGGAATTCTTTAGTCATTACTTTAAACATATAAATTCCTTTATCAGTTTGTTTATTCCATGTGTAACTGTGTTGTTGTTTGTGTCGCACTGCTATGCTTTATCTTGGCCAGGTCGCAGTTGTAAATGAGAACTTGTTCTCAACTGGCCTACCTGGTTAAAATGTTCTCAACTAGCCTACCTGGTGTTCTCAACTAGCCTACCTGGTTAAATAAAGGTGTTCTCAACTAGCCTACCTGGTTAAATAAAGGTGTTCTCAACTAGCCTGCCTGGTTAAATAAAGGTGTTCTCAACTAGCCTACCTGGTTAAATAAAGGTGAAATAAAAATACATCAAATTAAATAATAATAATAATTAAAAATACTATTTAAACCTCAGCACCACAGGTAACATCCACAAATCTGAGAGATGCCATCAAAAGGAACATTAAATTCAACATACCAATTAGGATCTGGCCTAAAATTCTTCAATCAGTTGTAGAGCCCGTTGCCCTTTACACTCACCAACCAAGATTTCATAAAATGGGACAAACACCAAATTGAGACACTGTATATAGACATAACATGATATTTGAAATGCCTTTATTCTTTTAGAACTTGTATGAGTGTCAATGTTAACTCTTCAATATTTCTATATTTCACTTTTGTTTATCTATTTCACTTGCTTTGGCAATGTTAACTTGTGTTTCCCATGACAATAAAGCCCCTTAAATGGAATTGAATTGAGAGGGATATGTATATGTAGGGAGAGAGAGAGAGAGAGAGAGGAGGGAGAGGAGGAGGGAGAGGAGGAGGGAGAGAAGGAGGGAGAGGAAAGAGGGGGAGAGGAGGAGAGAAAGAGAGAGGAGGAGGGAGAGAGTGGAGGAAGGAGGGGAGAGAGTGGAGAGAAAAAAGAGAGAGGTGGAAGGAGAGGTGGAGAAAAGAGAGAGGTGGAAGGAGAGGTGGAGGGAAAAAGGAAGAAAGGAAGAGAAGGAGGAAAAGGAGGTGGACGAAAAAGAGAGAAAGTGGAAGGAGGTGAGGAGTGGAGGAGAAAGTGGAAGGGAAAGAAAAAAGAGAGAGGTGGGAGGGAAAGAGAAGAGATGAGGAAGGAGGGAGAGGGAGAGGGAGGGGGAAGGGAGGGAGAAAGGTGGGGGAGAGGTGGAGGGAAAGAGAGAGAAGGAGGGAGAGAGAGGAGGAGGAGAGAGAGAGAGAGAGGAGGGAGAGTGGAGGGAAAGAGAGAGGAGGAGGAGGAGGAAGGAGAGAATAGGAGGAGGAGGTGGAGGGAAAGAGATGGGAGGAGGGAGAGAGAGAGATGAGGAAAGAGAGAGGGGTGGAGGGAGAGAGAGAGGAGGAGAAAGAGAGAGAGGAGAATGGAGAGAGAAGGGAGGAGGGAAGTGGAGGAAAGACAGTAAGTGGAAGGGAGAAAAACGTGTAGGGGGAGAAAGGATGTAGAGAGGAGAAAGCGAAGGGAAGAGAGAAAGCGAGAGAGGAAGGAAGAAAGAAAGAAAGGAAGGAAGGAAGAAAGAAAGGGAAGGAAGGGAAAGGAAGAAAAAAAGAAAAGGAAGAGATAGAGAAAGTGGAAGAGAAAGAAAGGAAGGAAAGAGAAAAAAGGAAGGAAGGAAGAAGAAAAAAAGAAGAAAGGATAGAGAAGGTGGAAGAGAAAGGAGAAGCGGAAAGGGAAAGAGAAGGATTGAGAAAAGGAAGGATAGAGAAAGTGGAGAGGAAGAAGAAGGAAGGAAGGAAGGTGGAAGAGAGAAAAAGAGAGGAAGGATTGAGAAGTGGAGAAGAAGAAGAGAAGGAAGGAAGGAGAGGTGGAGAGGAGAGATATGGATTAAGAGAGGAGGTTGGAGTAGCGTGTACCACCGGTTTGTACTTTATGGCTGCCGTTTGATCACATAATTTTATGCCTGAGTGCTGAGCCAGCAGAGAGGTAATTTCTGCTCTGTTACTGACAGACAACACCTGCTGAGACAAAGGTTCCGTCTCAAATGACACCCTATTCCTATTTAATGCACTACTTTTGACCAGCGCCCATAAGGGAATATGGCGCCTATGTATTAAGGAGCATAGGGTGTCATTTGGGACGTAGTAAAACAGAAAGACTGGTGGTGCTTCTTCTTAACAACTCTCCATTGATGCTTAAGTGGAACTACAATACAGCGCGCGCGCGTGTGTGTGTGTGTGTGTGTGTGTGTGTGTGTGTGTAATGTAATGTGTGTGTGTGTGTAGCGTGTGTGTGTAGCGTGTGTGTGTGTGTGTGTGTGTGTGTGTGTAGTGTGTGTGTAAGCGTGTAGTGTGTGTGTGTAGCGTGTGTGTGTAGTGTGTGTAGTGTGTGTGTGTGTGTAGCATGTGTGTGTAGTGTGTGTGTAGTGTGTGTGTAGTAGTGTGTGTGTGTAGCGTGTGTGTGCGTACGTATGTGTGTAGCGTGTGTGTGCGTGCGTGTGTGTAAAGCGTGTGTGTGTAGCGTGTGTGTGTGTGTGTGTGTAGCGTGTGTGTGTAGCGTGTGTGCGTGCATGTGTGTGTAGTGTGTGTGTGTAGCGTGTGTGTGTAGCGTGTGTGTGTGTGTATGGGTGTGTGTGTGTGCGTGCGTGTGTGTAGCGTGTGTGTGTAGCGTGTGTGTGTAGTGTGTGTGTAGTGTGTGTGTGTGTGTGTGCGTGTGTGTGTAGTGTGTGTGTGCGTGCGTGTGTGTGTAGCGTGTGTGTGTGTGTGTGTATACAGAGGGTCGTTACATATGCAGATACTGTAATAGCGTTAATATATATGCGCGTGCGTACGTGCGTGTCATGTGCGTGTGTGTGCGCAGGTATATATCGTGTGTGCGTGCGTACATGTGTGTAGTGTGTAGTGTGCGTGCGTACTGAACAGTGAGCAAGGTCGTTCGTATTACAGCTACATCTCACCGTGCGGCCGTGACGTGATGGACCCAGGGAGATGGAGAGGACTTAGTCGGTGATGTCATGAATCCCAACGTTCTTCAGGAAGTCGACAGGCACAGGAAGTCAGATGGAACTCTCTCCTTCTCTCCCTCTCTCTCAATGAACCGAATAGAATACATCAGAAAGGAAGAACACTGAAAACAGACAGGAAATATCAGCCTAGAATTACATTACAGAATATCTATGCTCACATACACTGAAATTACAGCATTGAAATTAGAGTAGGAGGGTCAGGGTTAGGGATATATAATGTGTAGAGTAGGAGGGTCAGGGATATATCATGTGTAGAGTAGGAGGGTTAGGGTTATATCTTGTGTAGAGTAGGAGGGTTAGGGATATATCATGTGTAGAGTAGGAGGGTCAGGGTTAGGATATATCATGTGTAGAGTAGGAGGGTCAGGGTTAGGGATATATCATGTGTAGAGTAGGAGGGTTAGGGATATATAATGTGTAGAGTAGGAGGGTCAGGGTTATATCATGTGTAGAATATGAGGATTAGGGATATATCATGTGTAGAGTAGGAGGGTCAGGGTTATATATCATGTGTAGAGTAGGAGGGTCAGGGTTATATCTTGTGTAGAGTAGGAGGGTCAGGGTTAGGGATATATCATGTGTAGAGTAGGAGGGTCAGGGTTATATCTTGTGTAGAGTAGGAGGGTCAGGGTTAGGGATATATCATGTGTAGAGTAGGAGGGTCAGGGTTATATATCATGTGTAGAGTAGGAGGGTCAGGGATATATCATGTGTAGGGTAGGATGGTCAGGGATATATCATGTGTAGAGTAGGAGGGGGTTAGGATATATCATGTGTAGAGTAGGAGGGTCAGGGTTATATCATGTGTAGAGTAGGAGGGTCAGGGTCAGGGATATATCATGTGTAGAGTAGGAGGGTCAGGGTTATATCATGTGTAGAGTAGGAGGGTCAGGGTTAGGGATATATCATGTGTAGAGTAGGAGGGTTAGGGATATATCATGTGTAGAGTAGGAGGGTCAGGGTTATATCATGTGTAGAGTAGGAGGTTAGGGATATATCATGTGTAAGTAGGAGGGTCAGGGTTAGGGATATATCATTTGTGTAAGTAGGAGGGTCAGGGATATATCATGTGTAGAGTAGGAGGGTCAGGGTTAGGGATATATCATTTGTAGAGTAGGAGGGTCAGGGATATATCATGTGTAGAGTAGGAGGGTCAGGGTTAGGGATATATCATGTGTAGAGTAGGAGGGTCAGGGTTATATCATGTGTAAAGTAGGAGGGTCAGGGATATATCATGTGTAGAGTAGGAGGGTTAGGGATATATCATGTGTAGAGTAGGAGGGTCAGGGATATATCTTGTGTAGAGTAGGAGGGTTAGGGATATATCATGTGTAGAGTAGGAGGGTCAGGGATATATCATGTGTAGAGTAGGAGGGTCAGGGTTATATCTTGTGTAGAGTAGAAGGGTCAGGGTTAGGGATATATCATGTGTAGAGTAGGAGGGTCAGGGTTAGGGATATATCTTGTGTAGAGTAGGAGGGTTAGGGATATATCATGTGTAGAGTAGGAGGGTTAGGGATATATCATGTGTAGAGTAGGAGGGTCAGGGTTAGGATATATCATGTGTAGAGTAGGAGGGTCAGGGTTATATCTTGTGTAGAGTAGGAGGGTCAGGGATATATCATGTGTAGAGTAGGAGGGTCAGGGTTATATCTTGTGTAGAGTAGGAGGTCAGGGTTATATCTTGTGTAGAGTAGGAGGGTCAGGGTTATATCTTGTGTAGAGTAGGAGGGTTAGGGATATATCATGTGTAGAGTAGGAGGGTCAGGGTTAGGATATATCATGTGTGCAGAGTAGGAGGGTCAGGGTTATATCTTGTGTAGAGTAGGAGGGTCAGGGATATATCATGTGTAGAGTAGGAGGGTCAGGGTTATATCATGTGTAGAGTAGGAGGGTCAGGGATATATCTTGTGTAGAGTAGGAGGGTCAGGGTTATATCTTGTGTAGAGTAGGAGGGTTAGGGATATATCATGTGTAGAGTAGGAGGGTTAGGGATATATCATGTGTAGAGTAGGAGGGTCAGGGGGATATATCATGTGTAGAGTAGGAGGGTCAGGGTTATATCTTGTGTAGAGTAGGAGGGTCAGGGTTATATCATGTGTAGAGTAGGAGGGTCAGGGTCAGGGGTATATCATGTGTAAAGTAGGAGGGTCAGGGTTATATCATGTGTAGAGTAGGAGGGTCAGGGTTATATCATGTGTAGAGTAGGAGGGTCAGGGTTATATCATGTGTAGAGTAGGAGGGTCAGGATATATCATGTGTAGAGTAGGAGGGTCAGGGATATATCATGTGTAGAGTAGGAGGAGGGTCAGGGATATATCATGTGTAGAGTAGGAGGGTTAGGGATATATCATGTGTAGAGTAGGAGGGTCAGGGTTATATCATGTGTAGAGTAGGAGGGTCAGGGTTAGGGATATATCATTTGTAGAGTAGGAGGGTCAGGGATATATCATGTGTAGAGTAGGAGGGTCAGGGTTAGGGATATATCATTTGTAGAGTAGGAGGGTCAGGGATATATCATGTGTAGAGTAGGAGGGTCAGGGTTAGGGATATATCATGTGTAGAGTAGGAGGGTCAGGGTTATATCATGTGTAAAGTAGGAGGGTCAGGGATATATCATGTGTAGAGTAGGAGGGTTAGGGATATATCATGTGTAGAGTAGGAGGTCAGGGATATATCTTGTGTAGAGTAGGAGGGTTAGGGATATATCATGTGTAGAGTAGGAGGGTCAGGGATATATCATGTGTAGAGTAGGAGGGTCAGGGTTATATCTTGTGTAGAGTAGAAGGGTCAGGGTTAGGGATATATCATGTGTAGAGTAGGAGGGTCAGGGTTATATCTAATGTGTAGAGTAGGAGGGTCAGGGATATATCATGTGTAGAGTAGGAGGGTCAGGGTTATATCTTGTGTAGAGTAGGAGGGTCAGGGTTATATCTTGTGTAGAGTAGGAGGGTCAGGGTTATATCTTGTGTAGAGTAGGAGGGTTAGGGATATATCATGTGTAGAGTAGGAGGGTCAGGGTTAGGGATATATCATGTGTAGAGTAGGAGGGTCAGGGTTATATCTTGTGTAGAGTAGGAGGGTCAGGGATATATCATGTGTAGAGTAGGAGGGTCAGGGTTATATCATGTGTGAGAGTAGGAGGGTCAGGGATATATCTTGTGTAGAGTAGGAGGGTCAGGGTTATATCTTGTGTAGAGTAGGAGGGTTAGGGATATATCATGTGTAGAGTAGGAGGGTTAGGGATATATCATGTGTAGAGTAGGAGGGTCAGGGGATATATCATGTGTAGAGTAGGAGGGTCAGGGATATATCTTGTGTAGAGTAGGAGGGTCAGGGTTATATCATGTGTAGAGTAGGAGGGTCAGGGTCAGGGTATATCATGTGTAAAGTAGGAGGGTCAGGGTTATATCATGTGTAGAGTAGGAGGGTCAGGGTTATATCATGTGTAGAGTAGGAGGGTCAGGGTTATATCATGTGTAGAGTAGGAGGGTCAGGATATATCATGTGTAGAGTAGGAGGGTCAGGGTTAGGGATATATCATGTGTAGAGTAGGAGGGTCAGGGGGATATATCATGTGTAGAGTAGGAGGGTTAGGGATATATCATGTGTAGAGTAGGAGGGTCAGGGTTATATCTTGTGTAGAGTAGGGGGTTAGGGTTATATCATGTGTATAGTAGGAGGGTCAGGGATATATCTTGTGTAGAGTAGGAGGTCAAGGTTAGGGATATATCATGTGTAGAGTAGGAGGGTCAGGGTTAGGGATATATCATGTGTAGAGTAGGAGGGTCAGGGTTATATCTTGTGTAGAATAGGAGGGTCAGGGTTAGGGATATATCATGTGTAGAGTAGGAGGGTCAGGGTTAGGGATATATAATGTGTAGAGTAGGAGGGTCAGGGTTAGGGATATATCATGTGTAGAGTAGGAGGGTCAGGGTTAGGGATATATAATGTGTAGAGTAGGAGGTCAGGGTTATATCTTGTGTAGAGTAGGAGGGTCAGGGTTAGGGATATATCATGTGTAGAGTAGGAGGGTCAGGGTTATATCTTGTGTAGAGTAGGAGGGTCAGGGATATATCATGTGTAGAGTAGGAGGGTCAGGGTTATATCTTGTGTAGAGTAGGAGGTCAGGGTTATATCTTGTGTAGAGTAGGAGGGTCAGGGTTATATCTTGTGTAGAGTAGGAAGGTTAGGGATATATCATGTGTAGAGTAGGAGGGTCAGGGATATATCATGTGTAGAGTAGGAGGGTCAGGGATATATCATGTGTAGAGTAGGAGGGTCAGGGATATATCATGTGTAGAGTAGGAGGGTTAGGGATATATCATGTGTAGAGTAGGAGGGTCAGGGTTAGGGATATATCATGTGTAGAGTAGGAGGGTCAGGGTTATATCATGTGTAGAAGTAGGAGGGTTAGGGATATATCATGTGTAAAGTAGGAGGGTCAGGGATATATCATGTGTAGAGTAGGAGGGTTAGGGATATATCATGTGTAGAGTAGGAGGGTCAGGGTTGTATCTTGTGTAGAGTAGGGGGTTAGGGTTAGGGATATATCATGTGTAGAGTAGGAGGTTAGGGTTAGGGATATATCATGTGTAGAGTAGGAGGGTCAGGGTTAGGATATATCATGTGTAGAGTAGGAGGGTCAGGGTTATATCTTGTGTAGAGTAGGAGGGTCAGGGTTAGGGATATATCATGTGTAGAAGTAGGAGAGTCAGGGTTATATCTTGTGTAGAGTAGGAGGGTCAGGGTTATATCTTGTGTAGAGTAGGAGGGTTAGGGATATATCATGTGTAGAGTAGGAGGGTTAGGGATATATCATGTGTAGAGTAGGAGGGTCAGGGATATATCATGTGTAGAGTAGGAGGGTCAGGGATTATATCTTGTGTAAAGTAGGAGGGTCAGGGATATATCATGTGTAGAGTAGGAGGGTCAGGGTCAGGGATATATCATGTGTAGAGTAGGAGGGTCAGGGTTATATCATGTGTAAAGTAGGAGGGTCAGGGATATATCATGTGTAGAGTAGGAGGTTAGGGATATATCATGTTTAGAGTTGGAGGGTCAGGGATATATCATGTGTAGAGTAGGAGGGTCAGGGATATATCATGTGTAGAGTAGGAGGGTTAGGGATATATCATGTGTAGAAGTAGGAGGGTTAGGGATATATCATGTGTAGAGTAGGAGGTCAGGGTTAGGGATATATCATGTGTAGAGTAGGAGGGTCAGGGATATATCATGTGTAGAGTAGGAGGGTCAGGGTTAGGGATATATCATGTGTAGAGTAGGAGGGTCAGGGATATATCATGTGTAGAGTAGGAGGGTCAGGGTTATATCATGTGTAGAGTAGGAGGTCAGGGATATATCATGTGTAGAGTAGGAGGGTCAGGGTTAGGGATATATCATGTGTAGAGTAGGAGGGTTAGGGATATATCATGTGTAGAGTAGGAGGGTCAGGGTTATATCATGTGTAGAGTAGGAGGGTCAGGGTTAGGGATATATCATGTGTAGAGTAGGAGGGTCAGGGTTAGGGATATATCATGTGTAGAGTAGGAGGGTCAGGGATATATCATGTGTAGAGTAGGAGGGTCAGGGATATATCATGTGTAGAGTAGGGGGTCAGGGTTATATCATGTGTAGAGTAGGAGGGTCAGGGTTATATCATGTGTAGAGTAGGAGGGTCAGGGTTATATCATGTGTAGAGTAGGAGGGTCAGGGATATATCATGTGTAGAGTAGGAGGGTCAGGGATATATCATGTGTAGAGTAGGAGGGTTAGGGATATATCATGTGTAGAGTAGGAGGGTCAGGGTCAGGGATATATCATGTGTAGAGTAGGAGGGTCAGGATCAGGGATATATCATGTGTAGAGTAGGAGGGTTAGGGATATATCATGTGTAAAGTAGGAGGGTCAGGGTCAGGGATATATCATGTGTAGAGTAGGAGGGTTAGGGATATATCATGTGTAAAGTAGGAGGGTCAGGGATATATCATGTGTAGAGAGTAGGAGGGTTAGGGATATATCATGTGTAGAGTAGGAGGGTCAGGGATATATCTTGTGTAGAGTAGGAGGGTTAGGGATATATCATGTGTAAAGTAGGAGGGTCAGGGATATATCATGTGTAGAGTAGGAGGGTTAGGATATATCATGTGTAGAGTAGGAGGGTCAGGGATATATCTTGTGTAGAGTAGGAGGGTCAGGGATATATCTCGTGTAGAGTAGGAGGGTTAGGGATATATCATGTGTAGAGTAGGAGGGTCAGGGTTATATCTTGTGTAGAGTAGGAGGGTAGGGTTAGGGATATATCATGTGTAGAGTAGGAGGGTCAGGGTCAGGGATATATCATGTGTAGAGTAGGAGGGTTAGGGATATATCTTGTGTAGAGTAGGAGGGTCAGGATTATATCTTGTGTAGAGTAGGAGGGTTAGGGATATATCATGTGTAGAGTAGGAGGGTCAGGGTTAGGGATATATAATGTGTAGAATAGGAGGGTCAGGGTTAGGGATATATCATGTGTAGAGTAGGAGGTCAGGGTTAGGGATATATAATGTGTAGAATAGGAGGGTCAGGGTTAGGATATATCATGTGTAGAGTAGGAGGGTCAGGGTTAGGGATATATAATGTGTAGAGTAGGAGGGTCAGGGTTAGGATATATCATGTGTAGAGTAGGAGGGTCAGGGTTATGGGATATATCATGTGTAGAGTAGGAGGGTTAGGGATATATCTTGTGTAGAGTAGGAGGGTCAGGGTTAGGGATATATCATGTGTGTAGAGTAGGAGGGTCAGGGTTATATCTTGTGTAGAGTAGGAGGGTCAGGGTTAGGGATATATCATGTGTAGAGTAGGAGGGTCAGGGTTATATCTTGTGTAGAGTAGGAGGGTCAGCGTTAGGGATATATCATGTGTAGAGTAGGAGGGTCAGGGATATATCATGTGTAGAGTAGGAGGGTCAGGGTTATATCATGTGTAGAGTAGGAGGGTCAGGGATATATCATGTGTAGAGTAGGAGGGTCAGGGATATATCATGTGTAAAGTAGAAGGGTCAGGATTATATCTTGTGTAGAGTAGGAGGGTCAGGGTTTATCTTGTGTAGAGTAGGAGAGTTAGGGATATATCATGTGTAGAGTAGGAGGGTCAGGGTCAGGGATATATCATGTGTAGAGTAGAAGGGTCAGGGTTAGGGATATATCATGTGTAGAGTAGGAGGGTTAGGGATATATCATGTGTAGAGTAGGAGGGTCAGGGTTAGGGATATATCATGTGTAGAGTAGGAGGGTCAGGGTTATATCATGTGTAGAGTAGGAGGGTTAGGGATATATCATGTGTAGAGTAGGAGGGTCAGTGTTAGGGATATATCATGTGTAGAGTAGGAGGGTCAGGGTTAGGGATATATCATGTGTAGAGTAGGAGGGTCAGGGTTATATCTTGTGTAGAGTAGGAGGGTCAGGGTTAGGATATATCATGTGTAGAGTAGGAGGGTCAGGGTTAGGGATATATCATGTGTAGAGTAGGAGGGTCAGGGTTATATCATGTGTAGAGTAGGAGGGTTAGGGATATATCATGTGTAGAGTAGGAGGGTAAGGGTTAGGGATATATCATGTGTAGAGTAGGAGGTCAGGGATATATCTTGTGTAGAGTAGGAGGTTAGGGATATATCATGTGTAGAGTAGGAGGGTCAGGGATATATCATGTGTAGAGTAGGAGGGTCAGGGTTATATCTTGTGTAGAGTAGGAGGGTCAGGGTTAGGGATATATCATGTGTAGAGTAGGAGGGTCAGTGTTAGGGATATATCATGTGTAGAGTAGGAGGGTCAGGGTTAGGGATATATCATGTGTAGAGTAGGAGGGTCAGGGTTATATCTTGTGTAGAGTAGGAGGGTCAGGGTTAGGGATATATCATGTGTAGAGTAGGAGAGTCAGGGTTAGGGATATATCATGTGTAGAGTAGGAGGGTCAGGGTTATATCTTGTGTAGAGTAGGAGGGTCAGGGTTATATCTTGTGTAGAGTAGGAGGGTCAGGGTTATATCTTGTGTAGAGTAGGAGGGTCAGGGTTATATCTTGTGTAGAGTAGGAGGGTCAGGGATATATCATGTGTAGAGTAGGAGGGTTAGGGTTATATCATGTGTAGAGTAGGAGGGTCAGGGTTATATCTTGTGTAGAGTAGGAGGGTCAGGGTCAGGGATATATCATGTGTAGAGTAGGAGGGTCAGGGATATATCATGTGTAGAGTAGGAGGGTTAGGGATATATCATGTGTAGAAGTAGGAGGGTTAGGGATATATCATGTGTAGAGTAGGAGGGTCAGGGTTAGGGATATATCATGTGTAGAGTAGGAGGGTCAGGGTTAGGGATATATATCATGTGTAGAGTAGGAGGGTCAGGGTTAGGGATATATCATGTGTAGAGTAGGAGGGTCAGGGTTAGGGATATATAATGTGTAGAGTAGGAGGGTCAGGGTTAGGGTTATATCATGTTTAGAGTTGGAGGGTCAGGGATATATCATGTGTAGAATAGGAGGGTCAGGGATATATCATGTGTAGAGTAGGAGGGTTAGGGATATATCATGTGTAAAGTAGGAGGGTTAGGGATATATCATGTGTAGAGTAGGAGGTCAGGGTTAGGGATATATCATGTGTAGAGTAGGAGGGTCAGGGTTAGGGATATATAATGTGTAGAGTAGGAGGGTCAGGGTTAGGATATATCATGTGTAGAGTAGGAGGGTCAGGGTTATGGATATATCATGTGTAGAGTAGGAGGGTCAGGGTTATATCTTGTGTAGAGTAGGAGGGTCAGGGTTATATATCATGTGTAGAGTAGGAGGGTTAGGGTTATGGATATATCATGTGTAGAGTAGGAGGGTCAGGGTTATATCTTGTGTAGAGTAGGAGGGTCAGGGTTAGGGATATATCATGTGTAGAGTAGGAGGGTCAGGGTTATATCTTGTGTAGAGTAGGAGGGTCAGGGTTAGGGATATATCATGTGTAGAGTAGGAGGGTCAGGGATATATCATGTGTAGAGTAGGAGGGTCAGGGTTATATCATGTGTAGAGTAGGAGGGTCAGGGATATATCATGTGTAGAGTAGGAGGGTCAGGGATATATCATGTGTAAAGTAGAAGGGTCAGGGTTATATCTTGTGTAGAGTAGGAGGGTCAGGGTTATATCTTGTGTAGAGTAGGAGAGTTAGGGATATATCATGTGTAGAGTAGGAGGGTCAGGGTCAGGGATATATCATGTGTAGAGTAGGAGGGTCAGGGTTAGGGATATATCATGTGTAGAGTAGGAGGGTCAGGGATATATCATGTGTAGAGTAGGAGGGTCAGGGTTATATCATGTGTAGAGTAGGAGGGTTAGGGATATATCATGTGTAGAGTAGGAGGGTCAGGGTTAGGGATATATCATGTGTAGAGTAGGAGGGTCAGGGATATATCTTGTGTAGAGTAGGAGGGTTAGGGATATATCATGTGTAGAGTAGGAGGGTCAGGGATATATCATGTGTAGAGTAGGAGGGTCAGGGTTATATCTTGTGTAGAGTAGGAGGGTCAGGGTTAGGATATATCATGTGTAGAGTAGGAGGGTCAGGGTTAGGGATATATCATGTGTAGAGTAGGAGGGTCAGGGTTAGGGATATATCATGTGTAGAGTAGGAGGGTCAGGGTTATATCTTGTGTAGAGTAGGAGGGTCAGGGTTATGGATATATCATGTGTAGAGTAGGAGGGTCAGGGTTAGGGATATATCATGTGTAGAGTAGGAGGGTCAGGGTTATATCTTGTGTAGAGTAGGAGGGTTAGGGATATATCATGTGTAGAGTAGGAGAGTCAGGGTCAGGGTTATATCATGTTTAGAGTTGGAGGGTCAGGGATATATCATGTGTAGAATAGGAGGGTCAGGGATATATCATGTGTAGAGTAGGAGGGTTAGGGATATATCATGTGTAAAGTAGGAGGGTTAGGGATATATCATGTGTAGAGTAGGAGAGTCAGGGTCAGGGTTATATCATGTGTAGAGTAGGAGGGTCAGGGTCAGGGTTATATCATGTGTAGAGTAGGAGAGTCAGGGTTATATATCATGTGTAGAGTAGGAGGTCAGGGTTAGGGATATATCATGTGTAGAGTAGGAGGGTCAGGGTTATATCTTGTGTAGAGTAGGAGGGTCAGGGTTAGGGATATATCATGTGTAGAGTAGGAGAGTCAGGGTTATATCTTGTGTAGAGTAGGAGGGTCAGGGTTATATCATGTGGAGAGTAGGAGGGTCAGGGTCAGGGATATATCATGTGTAGAGTAGGAGGGTCAGGGTCAGGGTTATATCATGTGTAAAGTAGGAGGATCAGGGATATATCATGTTTAGAGTTGGAGGGTCAGGGATATATCATGTTTAGAGTTGGAGGGTCAGGTATATATCATGTGTAGAGTAGGAGGGTCAGGGTCAGGGTTATATCATGTGTAAAGTAGGAGGATCAGGGATATATCATGTGTAGAGTAGGAGGGTCAGGGATATATCATGTTTAGAGTTGGAGGGTCAGGGATATATAATGTGTAGAGTAGGAGAGTCAGGGTCAGGGTTATATCATGTGTAGAGTAGGAGGGTCAGGGTTAGGGATATATCATGTGTAGAGTAGGAGGGTCAGGGATATATCTTGTGTAGAGTAGGAGGGTCAGGGTTAGGGATATATCATGTGTAGAGTAGGAGGGTCAGGGATATATCATGTGTAGAGTAGGAGGGTCAGGGTTATATCATGTGTAGAGTAGGAGGGTCAGGGATATATCATGTGTAGAGTAGGAGGGTCAGGGATATATCATGTGTAAAGTAGAAGGGTCAGGGTTATATCTTGTGTAGAGTAGGAGGGTCAGGGTTATATCTTGTGTAGAGTAGGAGAGTTAGGGATATATCATGTGTAGAGTAGGAGGGTCAGGGTCAGGGATATATCATGTGTAGAGTAGAAGGGTCAGGGTTAGGGATATATCATGTGTAGAGTAGGAGGGTTAGGATATATCATGTGTAGAGTAGGAGGGTCAGGGTTATATCATGTGTAGAGTAGGAGGGTTAGGGATATATCATGTGTAGAGTAGGAGGGTCAGGGTTAGGGATATATCATGTGTAGAGTAGGAGGGTCAGGGATATATCTTGTGTAGAGTAGGAGGGTTAGGATATATCATGTGTAGAGTAGGAGGGTCAGGGATATATCATGTGTAGAGTAGGAGGGTCAGGGTTATATCTTGTGTAGAGTAGGAGGGTCAGGGTTAGGGATATATCATGTGTAGAGTAGGAGGGTCAGGGTTATATCTTGTGTAGAGTAGGAGGGTCAGGGTTATGGATATATCATGTGTAGAGTAGGAGAGTCAGGGTTAGGGATATATCATGTGTAGAGTAGGAGGGTCAGGGTTATATCTTGTGTAGAGTAGGAGGGTCAGGGTTATATCTTGTGTAGAGTAGGAGGGTCAGGGTTATATCATGTGTAGAGTAGGAGGGTTAGGGTTATATCATGTGTACAGTAGGAGGGTCAGGGTTATATCTTGTGTAGAGTAGGAGGGTTAGGGATATATCATGTGTAGAGTAGGAGAGTCAGGGTCAGGGTTATATCATGTTTAGAGTTGGAGGGTCAGGGATATATCATGTGTAGAATAGGAGGGTCAGGGATATATCATGTGTAGAGTAGGAGGGTTAGGGATATATCATGTGTAAAGTAGGAGGGTTAGGGATATATCATGTGTAGAGTAGGAGAGTCAGGGTCAGGGTTATATCATGTGTAGAGTAGGAGGGTCAGGGTCAGGGTTATATCATGTGTAGAGTAGGAGAGTCAGGGTTAGGGATATATCATGTGTAGAGTAGGAGAGTCAGGGTTAGGGATATATCATGTGTAGAGTAGGAGGGTCAGGGTTATATCTTGTGTAGAGTAGGAGGGTCAGGGTTAGGGATATATCATGTGTAGAGTAGGAGAGTCAGGGTTATATCTTGTGTAGAGTAGGAGGGTCAGGGTTATATCATGTGGAGAGTAGGAGGGTCAGGGTCAGGGATATATCATGTGTAGAGTAGGAGGGTCAGGGTCAGGGTTATATCATGTGTAAAGTAGGAGGATCAGGGATATATCATGTTTAGAGTTGGAGGGTCAGGGATATATCATGTTTAGAGTTGGAGGGTCAGGTATATATCATGTGTAGAGTAGGAGGGTCAGGGTCAGGGTTATATCATGTGTAAAGTAGGAGGATCAGGGATATATCATGTGTAGAGTAGGAGGGTCAGGGATATATCATGTTTAGAGTTGGAGGGTCAGGGATATATAATGTGTAGAGTAGGAGAGTCAGGGTCAGGGTTATATCATGTGTAGAGTAGGAGGGTCAGGGTTAGGGATATATCATGTGTAGAGTAGGAGGGTCAGGGATATATCATGTGTAGAGTAGGAGGGTCAGGGTTATATCTTGTGTAGAGTAGGAGGGTCAGGGTTATATCATGTGTAGAGTAGGAGGGTCAGGGGTATATCATGTGTAGAGTAGGAGGGTTAGGGATATATCATGTGTAGAGTAGGAGGGTCAGGGATATATCATGTGTAGAGTAGGAGGGTCAGGGTCAGGGATATATCATGTGTAGAGTAGGAGGGTCAGGATCAGGGATATATCATGTGTAGAGTAGGAGGGTTAGGGATATATCATGTGTAAAGTAGGAGGGTCAGGGTCAGGGATATATCATGTGTAGAGTAGGAGGGTTAGGGATATATAATGTGTAAAGTAGGAGGGTCAGGGATATATCATGTGTAGAGTAGGAGGGTTAGGGATATATCATGTGTAGAGTAGGAGGGTCAGGGTTGTATCTTGTGTAGAGTAGGAGGGTTAGGGATATATCATGTGTATAGTAGGAGGGTCAGGGATATATCTTGCGTAGAGTAGGAGGGTCAGGGATATATCTTGTGTAGAGTAGGAGGGTTAGGGAAATATCATGTGTAGAGTAGGAGTGTTAGGATATATCATGTGTATAGTAGGAGGGTCAGGGATATATCATGTGTAGAGTAGGAGGGTTAGGGATATATCATGTGTAGAGTAGGAGGGTCAGGGTTAGGGATATATCATGTGTAGAGTAGGAGGGTCAGGGTTAGGGATATATCTTGTGTAGAGTAGGAGGGTCAGGGTTATATCATGTGTAGAGTAGGAGGGTCAGGGTTAGGGATATATCATGTGTAGAGTAGGAGGGTCAGGGTTAGGGATATATCTTGTGTAGAGTAGGAGGGTCAGGGTTATATCTTGTGTAGAGTAGGAGGGTTAGGGTTAGGGATATATCATGTGTAGAGTAGGAGGGTCAGGGTTATATCTTGTGTAGAATAGGAGGGTCAGGGATATATCATGTGTAGAATAGGAGGGTCAGGGTTAGGGATATATCATGTGTAGAGTAGGAGGGTCAGGGTTATATCTTGTGTAGAGTAGGAGGGTCAGGGTTAGGGATATATCATGTGTAGAGTAGGAGGGTCAGGGTTATATCTTGTGTAGAGTAGGAGGGTCAGGGTTAGGGATATATCATGTGTAGAGTAGGAGGGTCAGGGATATATCATGTGTAGAGTAGGAGGGTCAGGGATATATCATGTGTAAAGTAGAAGGGTCAGGGTTATATCTTGTGTAGAGTAGGAGGGTCAGGGTTATATCTTGTGTAGAGTAGGAGGGTCAGGGTTATATCATGTGTAGAGTAGGAGGGTCAGGGATATATCATGTGTAGAGTAGGAGGGTCAGGGATATATCATGTGTAAAGTAGAAGGGTCAGGGTTATATCTTGTGTAGAGTAGGAGGGTCAGGGTTATATCTTGTGTAGAGTAGGAGGGTTAGGGATATATCATGTGTAGAGTAGGAGGGTTAGGGATATATCATGTGTAGAGTAGGAGGGTCAGGGTCAGGGATATATCATGTGTAGACTAGGAGGGTCAGGGTTAGGGATATATCATGTGTAGAGTAGGAGGGTTAGGGATATATCATGTGTAGAGTAGGAGGGTCAGGGTTAGGGATATATCATGTGTAGAGTAGGAGGGTCAGGGTTATATCATGTGTAGAGTAGGAGGGTCAGGGTTATATCATGTGTAGAGTAGGAGGGTCAGGGATATATCATGTGTAGAGTAGGAGGGTCAGGGTTAGGGATATATCATGTGTAGAGTAGGAGGGTCAGGGTTAGGGATATATCATGTGTAGAGTAGGAGGGTCAGGGATATATCATGTGTAGAGTAGGAGGGTCAGGGATATATCATGTGTAGAGTAGGAGGGTCAGGGATCTATCATGTGTAGAGTAGGAGGGTCAGGGATCTATCATGTGTAGAGTAGGAGGGTCAGGGATATATCATGTTTAGAGTAGGAGGGTCAGGGATATATCATGTGTAGAGTAGGAGGGTCAGGGATATATCATGTGTAAAGTAGGAGGGTTAGGGGTATATCATGTGTAGAGTAGGAGGGTTAGGGATATATCATGTGTAGAGTAGGAGGGTCAGGGATATATCATGTGTAGAGTAGGAGGGTCAGGGATATATCATGTGGTAGAGTAGGAGGGTCAGGGATATATCATGTGTAGAGTAGGAGGGTCAGGGTCAGGGATATATCATGTGTAGAGTAGGAGGGTCAGGGTCAGGGATATATCATGTGTAGAGTAGGAGGGTCAGGGTCAGGGATATATCATGTGGTAGAGTAGGAGGGTCAGGGATATATCATGTGTAGAGTAGGAGGGTCAGGGTTATATCTTGTGTAGAGTAGGAGGGTTAGGGATATATCATGTGTAGAGTAGGAGGGTCAGGGATATATCATGTGTAGAGTAGGAGGGTTAGGGATATATCATGTGTAGAGTAGGAGGGTTAGGGATATATCATGTGTAGAGTAGGAGGGTTAGGGATATATCATGTGTAGAGTAGGAGGGTCAGGGTTAGGGATATATCATGTGTAGAGTAGGAGGGTCAGGGATATATCATGTGTAGAGTAGGAGGGTCAGGGATATATCATGTGTAGAGTAGGAGGGTCAGGGATATATCATGTGTAGAGTAGGAGGGTTATAGGGTCAGGGGTATATCATGTGTAGAGTAGGAGGGTCAGGGATATATAATGTGTAAAGTAGGAGGGTTAGGGATATATCATGTGTAGAGTAGGAGGGTTAGGGATATATCATGTGTAGAGTAGGAGGGTTAGGGATATATCATGTGTAGAGTAGGAAGGTCAGGGTTAGGGATATATCATGTGTAGAGTAGGAGGGTCAGGGATCTATCATGTGTAGAGTAGGAGGGTCAGGGATCTATCATGTGTAGAGTAGGAGGGTCAGGGATATATCATGTGTAGAGTAGGAGGGTCAGGGATATATCATGTGTAGAGTAGGAGGGTCAGGGATATATCATGTGTAGAGTAGGAGGGTTAGGGTCAGGGGTATATCATGTGTAGAGTAGGAGGGTCAGGGATATATAATGTGTAAAGTAGAAGGGTTAGGGTCAGGGATATATCATGTGTAGAGTAGGAGGGTTAGGGGTATATCATTTGTAGAGTAGGAGGGTCAGGGATATATCATGTGTAGAGTAGGAGGGTCAGGGTCAGGGATATATCATGTGTAGAGTAGGAGGGTCAGGGTCAGGGATATATCATGTGTAGAGTAGGAGGGTCAGGGATATATCATGTGTAGAGTAGGAGGGTTAGGGATATATCATGTGTAGAGTAGGAGGGTTAGGGATATATCATGTGTAGAGTAGGAGGGTCAGGGTTAGGGATATATCATGTGTAGAGTAGGAGGGTTAGGGATATATCATGTGTAGAGTAGGAGGGTTAGGGATATATCATGTGTAGAGTAGGAGGGTCAGGGATATATCATGTGTAGAGTATGAGGGTCAGGGTTAGGGATATATCATGTGTAGAGTAGGAGGGTTAGGGATATATCATGTGTAGAGTAGGAGGGTCAGGGTCAGGGATATATCATGTGTAGAGTAGGAGGGTTAGGGATATATCATTTTCCTCACAGTTATCTGGAGCCTGACAATATCTGCTGTTCGCTACAGAGTTGAGGTCCCAGATGACACCCTTTTCCCTGTGAAGTGCACTACTCTCCCATAGGGCTCTGGTAAAAAGAGTGCACTGTATGCGGAATGTGTTACCATTTGGTACACTTTTTTTTCCAGCTTCCAAGTATATGCCTCAGACAAATCGAAATAGAATTTTGGAAACGTGTCTTCTTGGGACTTTATAAACACCACAGGTCTGCATCATGGACCAGGTGTCTTCTGGGACTTTATAAACACAACAGGTCTGCATCATGGACCAGGTGTCTTCTGGGACTTTATAAACACCACAGGTCTGCATCATGGACCAGGTGTCTTCTGGGACTTTATAAACACAACAGGTCTGCATCATGGACCAGGTGTCTTCTGGGACTTTATAAACACAACAGGTCTGCATCGTGGACCAGGTGTCTTCTGGGACTTTATAAACACCACAGGTCTGCATCATGGAGGACCAGGTGTCTTCTGGGACTTTATAAACACCACAGGTCTGCATCATGGAGGACCAGGTGTCTGCTGGGACTTTATAAACACAACAGGTCTGCATCATGGACCAGGTGTCTTCTGGGACTTTATAAACACCACAGGTCTGCATCATGGAGGACCAGGTGTCTTCTGGGACTTTATAAACACAACAGGTCTGCATCGTGGACCAGGTGTCTTCTGAGACTTTATAAACACAACAGGTCTGCATCATGGAGGACCAGGTGTCTTCTGGGACTTTATAAACACCACAGGTCTGCATCATGGAGGACCAGGTGTCTGCTGGGACTTTATAAACACAACAGGTCTGCATCATGGACCAGGTTTCTTCTGGGACTTTATAAACACCACAGGTCTGCATCATGGAGGACCAGGTGTCTTCTGGGACTTTATAAACACAACAGGTCTGCATCATGGACCAGGTGTCTTCTGGGACTTTATAAACACAACAGGTCTGCATCATGGACCAGGTGTCTTCTGGGACTTTATAAACACCACAGGACTGCATCATGGACCAGGTGTCTTCTGGGACTTTATAAACACCACAGGTCTGCATCATGGACCAGGTGTCTTCTGGGACTTTATAAACACAACAGGTCTGCATCATGGACCAGGTGTCTTCTGGGACTTTATAAACACCACAGGACTGCATCATGGACCAGGTGTCTTCTGGGACTTTATAAACACAACAGGTCTGCATCATGGACCAGGTGTCTTCTGGGACTTTATAAACACCACAGGACTGCATCATGGACCAGGTGTCTTCTGGGACTTTATAAACACCACAGGTCTGCATCATGGACCAGGTGTCTTCTGGGACTTTATAAACACAACAGGTCTGCATCATGGACCAGGTGTCTTCTGGGACTTTATAAACACCACAGGACTGCATCATGGACCAGGTGTCTTCTGGGACTTTATAAACACCACAGGACTGCATCATGGACCAGGTGTCTTCTGGGACTTTATAAACACCACAGGACTGCATCATGGACCAGGTGTCTTCTGGGACTTTATAAACACAACAGGTCTGCATCATGGACCAGGTGTCTTCTGGGACTTTATAAACACCACAGGTCTGCATCATGAACCAGGTGTCTTCTGGGACTTTATAAACACAACAGGTCTGCATCATGGACCAGGTGTCTTCTGGGACTTTATAAACACCACAGGACTGCATCATGGACCAGATGTCTTCTGGGACTTTATAAACACCACAGGTCTGCATCATGGAGGACCAGGTGTCTTCTGGGACTTTATAAACACAACAGGTCTGCATCATGCACAAGGTGTCTTCTGGGACTTTCTGTGTTACTGCTTACAGAAAACATAGTGCTCTATTCAATTCTGTGATATCAAACTTTTGCAATAAAATGTTTTCAATTGTGTTCCGAACAGGAAACTAGGCTCCATTTTATTCATTATATCCTTCTCTCTCTGCCGTCGCGTCCCCAAGTACACTGCATGACCAAAAGTATGTTGAACATCTCATTCAAAAATCATGGTAATTAATATGGAGTTGGTCCCCCATTACTGCTATAACAGCATCCACTCTTCTGGGACGGCTTTCCATTAGATGTTGGAACATTGCTGCTATAACAGCCTCCACTCTTCTGGGAAGGCTTTCCACTAGATGTTGGAACATTGCTGCTATAACAGCCTCCACTCTTCTGGGAAGGCGTTCCACTAGATGTTGGAAAATTGCTGCTATAACAGCCTCCACTCTTCTGGGAAGGCTTTCCACTAGATGTTGGAACATTGCTGCTATAACAGCCTCCACTCTTCTGGGAAGCCTTTCCTCTAGATGTTGGAACATTGCTGCTATAACAGCCTCCACTCTTCTGGGAAGGCTTTCCACTAGATGTTGGAACATTGCTGCTATAACAGCCTCCACTCTTCTGGGAAGGCTTTCCTCTAGATGTTGGAACATTGCTGCTATAACAGCCTCCACTCTTCTGGGAAGGCTTTCCACTAGATGTTGGAACATTGCTGCTATAACAGCCTCCACTCTTCTGGGAAGGCTTTCCTCTAGATGTTGGAACATTGCTGTGAGGACTTGCTTCCATTCAGCCACAAGAGCATTAGTGAGGTCGGAAACTGATGTTGGGCGATGAGGCCTGGCTCGCAGTCGGCGTTCCAATTCATCCCAAAGGTTACAGTTGTCACTTTGCATTGGGGCAGGTAGCGTTCTCCTGGCATCCGCCAAACCCAGATTCGTCCGTTGGACTGCAGGATGGTGAAGCGTGATTCATCACTCCAGAGAAAGCGTTTCCACTGCTCCAGAGTCCAATGGCAGGGAGCTTTACACCACTCCAGCCGACGCTTGGCATTGAGCACGGTGATCTTAGGCTTCTGTGCGGCTGCTCAGCCATGGAAACCCATTTCATGAAGCTCCTGACCAATGTTGCTTCTAGTTTGGAACTCGGTTTTGAGTGTTGTAACCCAGGACAGCGTTATGTGCCTCAGCTGTTCTGTGAGCTTGTGTGGCCTACCACTTCGATGCTGAGCCGTTGTTGCTCCTAGACGTTTCCACTTCACAATATCGGAGCTTACAGTTGACCGGGGCAGCTCTAGCAGGGCAGAAATTTGGAACGGTGGCATCCTATGACGGTGCCACGTTGAAAGTCACTGATTTCTTCAGTAAGGCCATTCTACTGCCAATGTTTGTCTATGGAGATTGCATGGCTGCAGGCTCAATTTTACACAACTGTCAGCAACGGGTGTGGCTGAAATAGCCAAATCCACTAATTTGAAGGGGTGTCCACATACTTTTGTATCGATAGTGTATATGTTCAAATCCTCCTTTGTGAATGAATGATGTGTTCCTAGCAGATCCAGGAACCAGAGCCGGGGACACTTATCTGCGATCTGCGTCGCACCCCTTATCTCCCACCCCCTGGAAGGAAACACATTCAGTCTGCAGGTTGCTGCATGACACAAACACACACACACATCATGGTTCAGGCACACACACACACACACACACACACACACATACACACCACCTCCATACCACGGCATGCTTCACGGCTCTACTTCGCTCTCCCAGGTAAAAAGACTGTGAGAAAGAGAGAGAGTTGCCACAACAGGAGAAAAATATCAACCTGGCTGACAGTGATGTTTATCTGCAGTCAGAACACCTTATTAAATAGACCTTGAAGAGGAGGAGGAGGAGATGAGAGGATGGAATCTCTCTCTCTCACAATGATACAATGCAGCAGTCTGTCTCCAGCCTCATCTCAGCCAGAATGTAGACAGGTCTGACATTGGAGGGACACTGCTGTGTGTCTGTGTGTGTGTGTGTGTGTGCGTGTTCAAACAGGCTCAAGGGTGTGGGATTTCCATGTCACCAAGTTCAATAACAAAACATGCACCAGAGGCACAAATAGAATGCAAATGGGGAGTTTATTAGGGATTTCGGTACACGGGGAAAGAAGGGGGAATTCACCGATTACTTCACAGTCCACAAGCCATTCTCGTTGTCCGTTCCGTTTTCCAAGGGGTAGTCCTCACACTCGGGTCCTCAACCAATCCGGTCCAGTACACAAGGGGGGTAGTCCTCACACTCGGGTCTTCAACCAATCCGGTCCAGTACACAAGGGGGGTAGTCCTCACACTCGGGTCTTCAGCCAATCCGGTCCAGTACACAAAGGGGGGAGTCCGACAGACCTGGTCACAACGGGTAATCTCACAGATCTTGCTCTCTCTTCTCCCACTCTTCATAACACACTTGGCTCTCTCTCTCCTGCTCTGCCCCTTTCTGCAGGCTGCTTCCTTCTTTATCCCAAATCACTCCCTTGCATAATGAACCACAGTCCATATAAGGCTCGGGGTGGAGCCAGCGGCCTGCAAGATACCTCCCTCATTAACCACTCCCCTCACCTCTCCCTGCCGTCTGCCACAGTGTGTAATTCTTGTTTTGCAGGCACACCAATTGTACCAGGGAGAGGCATCGTGTAATAGAATTTATTGTCTCACAGGTGTCACAAACTACAGCACAAAGAGTCAAAACAGAGTATATATTCAAAACATACTGACATTTGAATATACTGTATAATCAATCCTACAAGGAGTGAACCACTAAAATACGGTATAATCCTACAAGGAGTGAACCATTTAAATATATTTATTGATTTATTATCATTAAGACAAAAATAATGGTATTCCAAAAAAGCCTCAGTCGCCAGGGCAACTACAAGTTCCATCTAGAAACTGTTTCCCACCAGGGTCAGCGTACTCTCAAATGTTGTTTTTTTGCCATCATTGTAAGCCTGCCACACACACACTATACAATACATTTATTAAACATAAGAATGAGTGTGAGTTTTTGTCACAACCCGGCTCATGGGAAGTGACAAAGAGCTCTTATAGGACCAGGGCACAAATAATCGTATAATAATAATCAATAATTCTGCTCTTTATTTAGCCATCTTACATATAAAACCTTATTTGTTATTAATCAAATGAGAAGGCTGTGCTTTAAAGGATGCACACAACTCTGCAATATTTGGTTGTATTGCAGAGAGTCTCAGTCTTAAATAATTTTCCACGCACAGTCTGCATTTAGTTTTCATGCTAGTGAGTGCAGAGAATCCACTCTCACATAGGTGCGTGGTTGCAAAGGGCATCAGTGTCTTAATAACAGCGCAATTGACCAAGGCAGGATACTCTGAACGCAGCCCTATCCAGAAATCTGGCAGTGGCTCTCTGATTATATTCAATCTTCACAGAACTTGTTGCAATTTCGATGAGGATCTTTTGTTCAGATATCGGTAAGTGGACTGGAGGCAGGACATGAAAGGGATAACGAATCCAGTTGTTTGTGTCATCCGTTTCGAGAAAGTACCTGCGTAATTGCGCACCCAGCTCACTCAGGTGCTTCGCTATATCCATTTGTCATTGTCCGTAAGCTTGAGTTAGTTTGCACACAAAAATCATACAATAATGGATAGACCTGTGTGTTGTCCTTGTTAACGCAGACAGAGAAGAGCTCCAACTTCTTAATCACAGCCTCAATTTTGTCACGTTGAATACAGTTGTGGAAAGTCCCTGTAATCCTAGATTCAGATCATTCAGGTTAGAAAAAATCACCCAGATAGGCCAGTCGTGTGAGAAACTCGTCATCATGCAAGCGGTTAGACCAATGAAAATTATGATCAGTAAAGAAAACTTTAGATTCTTTGGATTCTTCAATTACATTGAGATGATTTCTGACGAGCTGTTCGTTCTTTTTCCGTAGTGTATTTCTGTATTGTTTAAGTGATTCACCATAGTGAAGGCGTAGACTCAGGTTTTCCGGGTCTCTATGTTTTTGGTTGGATAGGTTTCTCAATTTCTTTCTTAGGTTCTTGCATTCCTCATGAAACCATTTCTCCTCTCTCTCTCTCCCTCCTTCTCTTTCTCTCCCTCCATGTCTCGATCTCACTCTCTCCTCACACATCTCTCTCTCCCTCCTCTCTCTCCCCTCCATCTCTACCTCTCCCTCCCCCTCCAGATCTCTCCCTCCTCTCTCTCCCCTCCTCCCTCTCTCTCCCTCCATGTCTCTCTCTCTCTCCCTGCATCTGTCCCTTTCTCTCCCTCCATGTCCTCTCCCTCCTCCTCCTCCTCTCTCCCTCCTCCTCTATCTCTCCCTTCTCTCTCTTTCTCTCCCTCCACATCTCTCTCTCCCTCCTCCTCCTCTCTCTCTCCCTCCTCCTCCTCTCTCTCCACATCTCTCTCTCCCTCCTATCTCCCTCCTCCTCTCTCTCTCCCCCCTCCTCTCTCTCCCTCCACGTCTCTCTCTCTCCCTCCTCCTCTCTCTCCCTCCACATCTCTCTATCTCCCTCCTCTCTCTCTCCCTCATCAAAGGCACTGCATCTCAGTGCTTGAGGCGTCACCACAGACACCCTGGTTCGATTCCAGACTGTATCACAACCGGCCATGATTGGGAGTCCCATAAGGCGGCGTACAATTGGCCCAGTATCGTCCGGGTTTGGCCGGTGTAGGCCGCCATTAGCATTATATTGTTAGGAACAAGTACTTCCAATGCATGACAGCCTCATCTAGTTAATCAAGGTTTTCTTTCCTCTGAAATATATGTGTCCCAAAAGGAGCTGTTGTCTCTTACATAGTGCACTACTTTTCACCAGTGCCTTATGTGCCCTGTTGAAAAGCAGTGCACTAAGTAGGGAAAAGGGTGCCACTTGAGAAAGAAAACAAAATGACTCTCAGCGTAGCGTTCATGTGGGATGCAGAAACAAACATGTGTCTGTATGAATATTGCATTAGGAGACGACACCGAGGAACACACTACACACACACTACACACACTACACACACACACACACACACACTACACACACTACACACACTACACACACTACACACACACTACACACACACACACACACTACACACACACACACACTACACACACACTACACACACACTACACACACACACACTACACACACACTACACACACTACACACACTACACACACTACACACACATTACACACACTACACACACACACACTACACACTACACACACTACACACACTACACACACTACACACACTACACACACACTACACACACTACACACACACTACACACACACTACACACACACTACACACACTACACACACACTACACACACTACACTACACACACACTACACACACTACACACACACACTACACACACTACACACACTACACACACACACACTACACACACACACACTACACACACTACACACACTACACACACACACACTACACACACACTACACACACACACTACACACACACTAAACACACACACACTACACACACTACACACACACACACACTACACACACACTACACACACTACACACACACACTGCACACACTACACACACTACACACACACTACACACACTACACACACTACACACACACTACACACACACACACACACACACACACACACACACACACACTACACACACTACACACACACTGCACACACTACACACACAACACACACACACACTACACACACACACACACTACACACACTACACACACACTACACACACTACACACACACACTACACACTACACACACACACACACACACACACACACACACACTACACACACACACACACACTACACACACTACACACACACACACACACACACTACACTCACTACACACACACTACACACACACACACACACACTACACACACACTACACATTACACACACTACACATTACACACACACTACACACTACACACACACACACACACACAC
>NC_056436.1:86842650-86870150 GCF_018296145.1 Oncorhynchus tshawytscha | reverse complement strand
AAAACAAACATAGACTGCCCACCCCAACTCACGCCCTGACCATACTAAATAATGACAAAACAAAGGAAATAAAGGTGAGAACGTGACACAATAACCCATAATGACATCACAATAACCCATAATGACATCACAATAACCCATAATGACATCACAATACCCCATGACATAACAATACACCATAATGACAAAGCAAAAACTGGATTTGATCAATTTTTACCTTCTTTTTTGTTTAAGCCCAGAAATATCACATTTCCATCAGTATTCAGACCCTTTAATCAGTGCTTTGTTGAAGCACCTTTGGCAGCGATTACAGCCTCCAGTCTTCTTGGGTATGATGCTACAAACTTGGCACACCTGTATTTGGGGAGTTTCTCCCATTCTTCTCTGCAGATCCTCTCAAGCTCTGTCAGGTTGGATGAGGAGCGTTGCTATTTTCAGGTCTCTCCAGAGATGTTAGATCGGGTTAATGTCTGGGCTCTGGCTGGGCCACTCAAGGACATTCAGAGACTTGTCCCGAGTCTCCTGCGTTGTCTTGGCTGTGTGCTGAGGGTCGTTGTCCTGTTGGAAGGTGAACCTTCGCCCCAATCTGAGGTCCCAGTCCCTGCTGCTGAAAAACATGCCTGATGCTGCCACCACCATGATTCACCGTAGGGATGGTGCCAGACACACTGATCTGAAATACAGCAGTCAGACCAGACACACAAATCGGAAGTACAAGCCTGCATGTACATCCCAAATGGAACCCTATTCCTTATATAGTGCACTACTTTTGAGGTTCTGGTCAAAAGTATCACACTATATAGGGAATAGGGCTCTGGTCTAAAGTAGTGCACTAAATAGGGAATAGGGCTCTGGTCTAAAGTAGTGCACTATATAGGGAATAGGGCTCTGGTCTAAAGTAGTGCACTAAATAGGGAATAGGGCTCTGGTCTAAAGTAGTGCACTAAATAGGGAATAGGGCTCTGGTCTAAAGTAGTGCACTATATAGGGAATAGGGCTCTGGTCTAAAGTAGTGCACTATATAGGGAATAGGGCTCTGGTCTAAAGTAGTGCACTATATAGGGAATAGGGCTCTGGTCTAAAGTAGTGCACTATATAGGGAATAGGGCTCTGGTCTATAGTAGTGCACTATATAGGGAATAGGGTGCCATTTGGGACACTACCCCTGTAGGTTATTAGACTGCCATTGAATTACCGAAGGTGATGTATCATTCTATCTAAAAAACAGATAGTAGATAATTGTATATTATATGAATTGTATATTATAACATGATATATTGACATCCAACATCTCTTCAGGGTAACACGGTTGCACTGTATCGCCTATCTTCCCCTAGTTCAGTGATTATGAACAAAATGGCGGTGAATTATTAAACAGTTTGAACACTGATAAATACACTCAGCGATGATGTCGATGTTGTTCAATAATTAAGGAGCCGATTCATTGACTGAGTGGTTTTTGTTGTTGTTTGTTGTAGTTTCGAGTTTCATATTTAGCGGAGGAATCCTATAGACCCTATAGACCCTATAGACCCTTAGCGGAGGAACCCTATAGACCCTATAGACCCTATAGACCCTATAGACCCTATAGACCCTATAGACCCTATAGACCCTTAGCGGAGGAATTTTCCATATGAATGAATGGTATGAATGGTTTGTGTCTTTGTCCCCCCCGTTCTGGGGATTCATCATTTCTGAACATGGGGTTGCATCCTAAATGGGGAGTAGTGCACTACTTTTCACCAGAGCACATGGCTAAAAGTAGTGCCCTATGTTTAGGGAATGGGGTGCTATTTGGGATGCAGCCCCGTGGGTACTTTAGTTGTGGGAGGGGTGTTGGAAGGCTAATCTGCTTTTTGTTTCATAGATGTATTTTCCCAAATAGGTGATGCAACAACAACAACAACAACAACAACAAGTCCCCCCAAAAAAAGATGTGCGTGTAATAACACCAAATTACCGATTAGGATACTGGTATCTTCCTAGCAACCAGATTTTTCTCACATGGGAAACGATGAATCCCGTCGGAGGGCTACTTCACCCCACTGCGTTCCCCTGTGATGTGTGAGATGTTCAAGTTCTCAGTGACCCATGCTTGGCACTGTATCAAAAAGATGAGCTGGGATGGCTTCACAGAGAAGAAAAAAACATTCCCTTGTTTTTCTTTTTCCCGTGTTCCCCTCAGTCCGCCTCTACTGGGATTGGAAATGGCTTTTGTTATGAAGTTGATTATTCATTATATTCTGTATGTTGTGTACTTCAAATAACAAGCAAACAAATACATGTTTTACAGACCCTCCTCTCTCTGTTACAAGTCACTATACAGACCCTCCTCTCTCTGTGTTACAAGTCACTATACAGACCCTCGTCTCTCTGTGTTACAAGTCACTATACAGACCCTCCTCTTTCAGTATTACAAGTCACTATACAGACCCTCCTCTCTCTGTGTTACAAGTCACTATACAGACCCTCCTCTTTCAGTATTACAAGTCACTATACAGACCTTCTTCTCTCTGTGTTATAAGTCACTTTACAGACCCTCTCCTGCTACAAGTCACTATACTGCCCCTCTCTCCCTGCTACAAGTCACTATACGGCCCCTCTCTCCCTGCTACAAGTCACTATACAGACCCTCCTCTCTCTCTGCTACAAGTCACTATACAGACCCTCCTCTCTCTCTGCTACAAGTCACTATACAGACCCTCCTCTCTCTGCTACAAGTCACTATACAGACCCTCCTCTCTCTTTGCTACAAGTCACTATACAGACCCTCCTCTCTCTGTGTTACAAGACACTATACAGACCTTCTTCTCTCTGCTACAAGTCACTATACAGACCCTCCTCTCTCTGCTACAAGTCACTATACAGACCCTCCTCTCTCTGCTACAAGTCACTATACAGACCCTCCTCTCTCTGTTACAAGTCACTATACAGACCCTCCTCTCTCTGTGTTACAAGTCACTATACAGACCCTCCTCTCTCTCTGCTACAAGTCACTATACAGACCCTCCTCTCTCTCTGCTACAAGTCACTATACAGACCCTCCTCTCTCTCTGCTACAAGTCACTATACAGACCCTCTGGCGCAACACTCTAACCACTAGTCTACCTGCTGTCTCTACACTCTAACCACTAGGCTACCTGCCGCCTCTACACTCTAACCACTAGGCTACCCGCCTCCTCTACACTCTAACCACTAGGCTACCTGCCACCTCTACACTCTAACCACTAGGCTACCTGCCACCTCTACACTCTAACCACTAGGCTACCTGCCACCTCTACACTCTAACCACTAGGCTACCTGCCACCTCTACACTCTAACCACTAGTCTACCTGCTGTCTCTACACTCTAACCACTAGGCTACCTGCCACCTCAACACTCTAACCACTAGTCTACCTGCTGTCTCTACACTCTAACCACTAGGCTACCTGCCTCCTCTACACTCTAACCACTAGGCTACGCTGCCACCTCTACACTCTAACCACTAGGCTACCTGCCACCTCTACACTCTAACCACTAGGCTACCTGCCACCTCTACACTCTAACCACTAGGCTACGCTGCCCCCTCTACACTCTAACCACTAGGCTACGCTGCCACCTCTACACTCTAACCACTAGGCTACCTGCCATCCCTACACTCTAACCACTAGGCTACCTATCCCCCTACACTCTAACCACTAGGCTACCTGCCGTCCCTACACTCTAACCACTAGGCTACCTGCCACCCCTCCACTCTAACCACTAGGTTACCTGCCGCCCCATGAGTCAATAAAGTAAAGTAAAGGAATAGAATTAAGAATATATAAATATTTGGAAGAGCAATGTCAGAGCGGATAGACTAAGGCAGTGGTCCCCAAACCTTTCATAGTCCCGTACCCCTTCAAACATTCTACCTCCACCAGGGTCAGCACACTCTCAAATGTTGTTTTTTTGCCATCATTGTAAGCCTGCCACACACACACTATACAATACATTTATTAAACATAAGAATGAGTGTGAGTTTTTGTCACAACCCGGCTCATGGGAAGTGACAAAGAGCTCTTATAGGACCAGGGCACAAATAATCGTATAATAATAATCAATAATTCTGCTCTTTATTTAGCCATCTTACATATAAAACCTTATTTGTTCATCAAATGGTGAATAACTCACCACAGGTTAATGAGAAGGGTGTGCTTGAAAGGATGAACTTAACTCTGCAATGTTGGGTTGTATGGGAGAGAGTCTCAGTCTTAAATCATTTTCCACACACAGTCTGTGTCTGTATTTAGTTTTCATGCTCATGAGGGCCGAGAATCCACTCTCACATAGATACGTGGTTGCAAAGGGCATCAGTGTCTTAACAGCGCAATTAGCCAAGGCATGATCCTCTGAGCGCAGCCCAATCCAGAAATCTGTCAGTGACTTCTGATTAAATTCAGTGTTCACAGAACCGCTTGTTGCAATTTTGATGAGGCTATTCAGATATCAGTAAGTCGACTGGAGGCAGGGCATGGAGGAATGCTTGTTAATGCAGACAGAGAAGAGCTCCAACTTCTTAATCATAGCCTGAATTTTGTACCGCACATTGAATATAGTTGCAGAGAGTCCCTCAAAATCCTAGATTCAGATCATTCGGGTGAGAAAAAACATCACCCAGACAGGCCAGTCGTGTGAGAAACTCATCATCATGCAAACAGTCAGACAAGTCAAAATTACGGTCAGTAAAGAAAACTTTAAGCTCGTCTCTCAATTAAAAACAACGTGTCAATACTTTCTTCCTTGATAACCAGCGCACTTCTGTATGTTGGAACTTCCGGCGCCGACAGAGATGGCCGCCTCGCTTCGCGTTCTAGGAAACTATGCAGTTTTTTGTTTTTTTTTTTACGTGTTATTTCTTACA
This sequence comes from Oncorhynchus tshawytscha, assembly GCF_018296145.1. Lineage (NCBI taxonomy): Eukaryota > Metazoa > Chordata > Actinopteri > Salmoniformes > Salmonidae > Oncorhynchus > Oncorhynchus tshawytscha. Next base: position 86,865,268 of record NC_056436.1, on the reverse strand, counting down.
CTAGTACCCCAGGTCATCTTAGGTTTCATTACATACAGCCGAGAAGAACTACTGAATATGAGATCAGCGTCAACTCACCATCAGTACGACCAAGAATATGTTTTTCGCGATGCGGATCCTGTGTTCTGCCTTACAACCAGTGTAACGGAGTGGATTACATGCAGCGACCCAAAAAAACGACTCAGAAAAAGATGGAAACGAAGCGGTCTTCTGGTCAGACTCCGGAGACGGGCACATCGTGCACCACTCCCTAGCATTCTTCTTGCCAATGTCCAGTCTCTTGACAACAAGGTTGATGAAATCCGAGCAAGGGTAGCATTCCAGAGGGACATCAGAGACTGTAACGTTCTCTGCTTCACGGAAACATGGCTAACTGGAGAGACGCAATCCGAAGCGGTGCAGCCAGCGGGTTTCTCCACGCATCGCGCCGACAGAAACGAACATCTTTCTGGTAAGAAGAGGGGCGGGGGCGTATGCCTTATGGCCAATGTGACATGGTGTGATGAAAGAAACATACAGGAACTCAAATCCTTCTGTTCACCTGATTTAGAATTCCTCACAATCAAATGTAGACCGCATTATCTACCAAGAGAATTCTCTTCTATTATAATCACAGCCGTATATATCCCCCCAAGCAGACACATCGATGGCTCTGAACGAACTTTATTTAACTCTCTGCAAACTGGAAACGATTTATCCGGAGGCTGCATTCATTGTAGCTGGGGATTTTAACAAGGCTAATCTGAAAACAAGACTTCCTAAATTTTATCAGCATATCGATTGCGCAACCAGGGGTGGAAAGACCCTGGATCATTGTTACTCTAACTTCCGCGACGCATATAAGACCCTGCCCCGCCCCCTTTCGGAAAAGCTGACCACGACTCCATTTTGTTGATCCCTGCCTACAGACAGAAACTAAAACAAGAAGCTCCCACGCTGAGGTCTGTCCAACGCTGGTCCGACCAAGCTGACTCCACACTCCAAGACTGCTTCCATCACGTGGACTGGGAGATGTTTCGTATTGCGTCAGATAACAACATTGACGAATACGCTGATTCGGTGTGCGAGTTCATTAGAACGTGCGTTGAAGATGTCGTTCCCATAGCAACGATTAAAACATTCCCTAACCAGAAACCGTGGATTGATGGCAGCATTCGTGTGGAACTGAAGGCGCGAACCACTGCTTTTAATCAGGGCAAGGTGTCTGGTGACATGACTGAATACAAACAGTGCAGCTATTCCCTCCGCAAGGCTATCAAACAAGCTAAGCGCCAGTACAGAGACAAAGTAGAATCTCAATTCAACGGCTCAGACACAAGAGGCATGTGGCAGGGTCTACAGTCAATCACGGACTACAGGAAGAAATCCAGCCCAGTCACGGACCAGGATGTCTTGCTCCCAGGCAGACTAAATAACTTTTTTGCCCGCTTTGAGGACAATACAGTGCCACTGACACGGCCTGCAACGAAAACATGCGGTCTCTCCTTCACTGCAGCCGAAGTGAGTAAGACATTTAGAAGTGTTAACCCTCGCAAGGCTGCAGGCCCAGACGGCATCCCCAGCCGCGCCCTCAGAGCATGCGCAGACCAGCTGGCCGGTGTGTTTACGGACATATTCAATCAATCCCTATACCAGTCTGCTGTTCCCACATGCGTCAAGAGGGCCACCATTGTTCCTGTTCCCAAGAAAGCTAAGGTAACTGAGCTAAACGACTACCGCCCCGTAGCACTCACATCCGTCATCATGAAGTGCTTTGAGAGACTAGTCAAGGACCATATCACCTCCACCCTACCTGACACCCTTGACCCACTCCAATTTGCTTACCGCCCAAATAGGTCCACAGACGATGCAATCTCAACCACACTGCACACTGCCCTAACCCATCTGGACAAGAGGAATACCTATGTGAGAATGCTGTTCATCGACTACAGCTCGGCATTCAACACCATAGTACCCTCCAAGCTCGTCATCAAGCTCGAGACCCTGGGTCTCGACCCCGCCCTGTGTAACTGGGTACTGGACTTCCTGACGGGCCGCCCCAGGTGGTGAGGGTAGGCAACAACATCTCCTCCCTGCTGATCCTCAACACTGGGGCCCCACAAGGGTGCGTTCTGAGCCCTCTCCTGTACTCCCTGTTCACCCACGACTGCGTGGCCATGCACGCCTCCAACTCAATCATCAAGTTTGCGGACGACACAACAGTGGTAGGCTTGATTACCAATAACGACGAGACGGCCTACAGGGAGGAGGTGAGGGCCCTCGGAGTGTGGTGTCAGGAAAATAACCTCACACTCAACGTCAACAAAACTAAGGAGATGATTGTGGACTTCAGGAAACAGCAGAGGGAACACCCCCATCCACATCGATATCGATGGAACAGTAGTGGAGAGGGTAGCAAGTTTTAAGTTCCTCGGCATACACATCACAGACAAACTGAATTGGTCCACTCACACAGACAGCATCGTGAGGAAGGCGCAGCAGCGCCTCTTCAACCTCAGGAGGCTGAAGAAATTCGGCTTGTCACCAAAAGCACTCACAAACTTCTACAGATGCACAATCGAGAGCATCCTGGCGGGCTGTCTCACCGCCTGGTATGGCAACTGCACCGCCCTCAACCGTAAGGCTCTCCAGAGGGTAGTGAGGTCTGCACAACGCATCACCGGGGCAAACTACCTGCCCTCCAGGACACCTACACCACCCGATGCTACAGGAAGGCCATAAAGATCATCAAGGACATCAACCACCCGAGCCACTGCCTGTTCACCCCGCTGTCATCCAGAAGGCGAGGTCAGTACAGGTGCATCAAAGCTGGGACCGAGAGACTGAAAAACAGCTTCTATCTCAAGGCCATCAGACTGTTAAACAGCCACCACTAACATTGAGTGGCTACTGCCAACACACTGTCAATGACACTGACTCTACTCCAGCCACTTTAATCATGGGAATTGATGGGAAATGATGTAAATATATCACTAGCCACTTTAAACAATGCTACCTTATATAATGTTACTTACCCTACATTATTCATCTCATATGCATGAGCATATGGGCATGAGTTGGGTTGGGCAGTCTATGTTAGTTTTTCTATATTTTCTATTTCTGTGTTTGGCCTGATATGGTTGTCAATCAGAGGCAGCTGTCTATCGTTGTCCCTGATTGAGAACCCTATTTAGGTAGCCAGTTTTCCTTTGTGTTCTGTGGGTGGTTGTTTTCAGTCTTTGTGTGTCTGCACCAGATAGAACTGTCTCGGTTGTGTTCTGTGGGTGGTTATTTTCAGTCTTTGTGTGTCTGCACCAGACAGAACTGTCTCGGTTGTGTTCTGTGGGTGGTTATTTTCAGTCTTTGTGTGTCTGCACCAGATAGAACTGTCTCGGTTGTGTTCTGCGGGTGGTTATTTTCAGTCTTTGTGTGTCTGCAACAGACAGAACTGTCTCGGTTGTGTTCTGTGGGTGGTTATTTTCAGTCTTTGTGTGTCTGCACCAGAAAGAACTGTCTCGGTTGTGTTCTGCGGGTGGTTATTTTCAGTCTTTGTGTGTCTGCACCAGACAGAACTGTCTCGGTTGTGTTCTGTGGGTGGTTATTTTCAGTCTTTGTGTGTCTGCACCAGATAGAACTGTCTCGGTTGTCACTTTGTTGTTTTGTATTTTTGAAGTGTTCAGTTGTTTATTAAAAAGATGAATCCTAACCACGCTGCGCTTTAGTCTTCTTCTTCCACCTCTGAATGCCGTTACACATAGAATACCGTTTAATAGAATAGGACACAGATTTATTACAATACAGTAGAATAGAATAGAATGTAGATAGAATACCATAGAATACAGATACAATAGACTACAGATAGAATGTAATAGAATACAGAATATAATAGAATACCGTAGAATAGAATAGAACACATATAGAGTACAATAGAATACAGATAGAGTAGAATACAGATATATTAGAATATCGTAAAGATAGAATAGAATACAGATAGAATAGAATACAGTGGAATAGTATAGAATACAGATAGAATAGAATAGAGAATGGTGGAATAGAATACAGATATAATAGAATACAGTAGAATAGAATACAGATATATTAGAATATCGTAAAGATAGAATAGAATACAGATAGAATAGAATACAGTGGAATAGAATAGAATACAGATAGAATAGAATAGAGAATGGTGGAATAGAATATAATAGAATACAGATAGAATATAAGAGAATACAGATTGAATACAATAGAATACAGATAGAATAGAATAGAATGCAGTAGAATATAATATAATACAGATAGAATAGAATAGAATAGAATACAGATAGAATAGAATACAGTAAAATAGAATAGAATAAAGAAGAATATAATATAATGCAGATATAATATAATATAATACAGATATAATAGAATATAATACAGATATAATAGAATAGAATACATATATAATATAATAGAATTCAGAAGAATAGAATAGAATAGAATACATATAGAATAGAATACATATATAATAGAATACATATATAATAGAATACATATATAATAGAATACATATAGAATAGAATACAGTATAATTGAATACGGATAGAATATAATAGAATACAGTAGAATAGAATAGAATACAGTAGAATAGAATACAGATAGAATATAATAGAATACAGTAGAATATAATAGAATACAGTAGAATAGAATACAGATAGAATATATTAGAATACAGTAGAATATAATAGAATACAGTAGAATATAAAGGAATACAGATAGAATAGAATACAGTAGAATATAATAGAATACAGTAGAATATAAAAGAATACATATAGAATAGAATACAGTATAATTGAATACAGATAGAATATAATAGAATACAGTAGAATATAATAGAATACATATAGAATAGAATACAGTATAATATAATAGAATACATATAGAATAGAATACAGTAGAATATAATATAATACAGATAGAATAGAATACAGTAGAATATAATAGAATAGAGTAGAATATAATAGAATACATATAGAATAGAATACAGTAGAATATAATAGAATACATATAGAATAGAATACAGTAGAATATAATAGAATACAGTAGAATATAAAAGAATACAGATAGAATAGAATACAGTAGAATATAATAGAATACAGTAGAATATAAAAGAATACAGATAGAATAGAATACAGTAGAATAGAAAGTAATTCAGTAGAATAGAATACAGTATAATAGAATACAGATAGAATATAATAGAATACAGATAGAATATAATAGAATATAGATAGAATAGAATACAGTAGAATAGAATACAGTATAATAGAATACAGATAGAATAGAAATATAATACAGATAGAATATAATAGAATACAGTAGAATAGAATACAGTAGAATAGAAAGTAATTCAGTAGAATAGAATACAGTATAATAGAATACAGAGAATAGAAATCAGATAGAATAGAATACAGTATAATAGAATACAGATAGAATATAATAGAATATAATAGAATACAATAGAATACAGATAGAATATAATAGAATACAGTATAATAGAATACAGATAGAATATAATAGAATATAATAGAATACAATATAATACAGATAGAATATAATAGAATACAGTATAATAGAATACAGATAGAATATAATAGAATATAATAGAATACAATAGAATACAGTAGAATAGAAAATGATACAGTAGAATACAATAGAATACGGGCTACTATCCAAAGTGACTTGTAATAGCACATTCTATTGTAAATTGCTTTGGATAACAGCCACTGCTAAAACGGTACGTATTATATATTGTTCACTCATCCAGAAACATGTTACCACCTTCTGTTGATATAATATATACACTATAGTATATACTGTGCTTCCAGAAAGTATTCATACCCCTTGACTTATTCCACATTTTGTTGTGTTACATTCTGAATTCAAAATGGATTCAAAATATATTTTTCTCAGCCATCTACACACATAATGACAAAGAGAAAACATGTTTTTCAAAAAGTTAGCTAATTGATTGAAATGAAATACAGAAAGATCTCATTTACATAAGTATTCACACCCCTGAGTGAATACTTTAGTAGAAGCACCTTTGGCAGCGATTACAGCTGTGAGTCTTTCAAGTCTCTAAGAGCTTTCCACACATGGATTGTTCAAAATGTTCCCATTATTATTTTCAAAATTCTTCCAGTTCTGTAAAATTGGTTGTTGATCGTTGCTAGACAACCCGTTTCAAGTCTTGCCATAGATTTTCAAGCAGATTTAAGTCTAAAACTGTAACTCGGACACTCAGGAACATTCATTTGTCTTCAGTGTAGATTTGGCCTTGTGTCGTAGGTTATTGTCCTGATAAAGGTGAATTAATCGCCCAGTGTCTTGAGGAAAGCAAACTGAACCATGTTCCTTAATGATTACAAGCATACCCATAACATGATGCAGCCACCACTATGCTTGCAAATGTAGAGAGTGGTACTCAGTAATGTATTGGATTGGATTTGCCCCAAACATAACACTTTTTATTCAGGACAAAAAGTTAATTGCTTTGCCACATGTTTTGCAGTATTATTTTAGTGCCTTGATGCAAACAGGATGCATGTTTAGAAATGTTTAGTATTCTGTACAGGCTTCCTTCTTCTCACTCTGACATTTAGGTTAGTATTGTGGAGTAAATACAATGTTGTTGATCCATCCTCAGTTCTCTCTTATCACAGCCATTAAACTCTGTAACTGTTTTAAAGTCACCATTGGCCTCATGGTGAAATCCTGAGTGGTTTCCTTCCTCTCCGGCAACTGAGATAGGAAGGACGGCTGTATTTCTGTAGTGACTGGGTGTGTTAATTCACCATCCGAAGTGTAATTAATAACCATCATGCTCAAAGGGATATTCAATGTCTGCTTTTTTATTTTTTACCCATCTACCAATAGGTGTCCTTCTTTGTGAGGCATTGGAAAATCTCCCTGGTCTTTGTGGTTGAATCTGTGCTTGACATTCACTGCTCGACTGAGGGACTTTACAGATAATTGTATGTGTGGGGGTACAGAGATGAGGTAGTCATTAAAAAATAATGTTAAGCACTTTTATTGCACACGAAGTCCATGCAATGTGTTATGTGACTTGTTAAGTACATTTTTACCCCTGGACTTAGGATTTCCATAACAAAGGGTTTGAATAACTATTGGCTCAAGACTATTTAGTTTATCGTTTTTTATTAATAAAAAAAAAAAAGTTGAAATACATAATTTCACACTAACATTATGGGGTGTTGTGTCTAGGCCAGTGACAACAAATCTCAATGTATTACATTTTAAATGCAGGCTGTAGTGTGGGAAAAAGTCACTTTTGTGACTTTACAACCCAAGATTGTGTTTTTCTGTCAGATTTTCCCTTTCTCAAGGTTATGCAGCATCTCTCCATCTCTCCAGTGGCCCGAGGACATCATGGGGGCCATCATGTAAAGTAGGGCCTTTTCATCATAACTTATAATTCGGTTAAATGTCTGAAAATGAGCAGCCAGACGAACATGTGACATCATCTGACATGATGAGTAAGGGACAGGACGATGACACACACGTCCTCCTCGACTGTTTATTCAGGAATGATGACCATGAATTATTAACATGGAAATGTATCCAGGCTACCAATGACTTCATATATACAGTGTTCTGACACGCACACAGACACCAATGATTCCATATATTTGGTAATACTGTGTTCTGACACGCACACAGGCACCAATGCTATTATAGTAAACATAAACTGCCTAGCTGCGTTGCATCACTGCATCACTAGCTAACATTAGCTAACAGGGAAGAAATCTGTGAGCGAAAGACGGAACGTGAATCGGGCCAAGCTAGAACAGCTTGTGAAGTTGCTGGAGTCGTTTGCAAATCTCCGCCGACCAACTTCACACTTGACAAGCCAGTCAATGTTAGATGTGGTCCCGTGCCTTCTCAACCTTGAGGCACACCTGCAGTCAACTACTGTTGCAAAACAGTTGAAACGGGTACTCATGAAGTAACTGCATACGGACTCCTCTGGCAGTAAACTTTGATCCAACCCCTGCAGCAGCAGCTTGCCTGATGGACCCAAGTGTGTCTCTGCCGCTGAGAGTCTTTTTGTACTTCAGCAAATCAGATGTGGACAGATGTGGAGCAGTAGGAAGATGTCCCACACGATGAATAAAGCATCTCGACCACAGTGATTCAGAAATATAGCTTCCTTGCGTTGAAGATTGTGTCTGAGGTAACTGTCCAGTCGGAGGGTCAACCTGGCATTAAGTGTCCCGTGTGAGCGGCAAAAATACATAGAAGAGGTCAAGTTTACAGAGTTCTGGCAGGATGGCGGTTTATTTATTCTTTATTTAACTAGGCAAGTCAGTTAAGAACAATTTCATATTTACAAAGACAGTCTAGGAACAGTGAGTAAACTGCCTTGTTCAGAGGTAGAACAACAGATTTTTACCTTGTCAGCTCAGGGATTCGATCTTGCAACCTTTCGGTTACTAGTCCAACGCTCCAACCTCTAGGCTACCTGCCGCCCCTACACTCTAACCACTAGGCTACCCTGCCGCCCCTACTCTCTAACCACTATGCTACCTGCCACCCCTACACTCTAACCACTAGGCTACCTGCCGCCTCTACACACTAACCACTAGGCTACCTGCCGCCCCTACACTCTAACCACTAGGCTACCTGCCGCCTCTACACACTAACCACTAGGCTACCTGCCGCCCCTACACTCTAACCACTATGCTACCTGCCGCCGCTATGCCAAGATGGCGTAGCAGTCAGACGTCTTTATCTTTGTCTTGTCTCGTCCCATGTGTATATATCTTATTCTTCGCATTGTTTTTAATATTTTTTCTAAACTTCAACTTCAAAATACTCTCCTGCAACCCACCTCACCCAATGTGGTGTGGGTCTGTTTTTTCTTGCCCACTGCACTAAGGCTAGGAAACACTGTCACAACTGATAAATCCATGATAATCGAGAATTTCAATAAGCATTTCTCTACGGCTGGCCATGCTTTCAACCTGGCTACCCCTACCCCGGTCAACTGCCCGGCACCGTCCACAGCAAACCGCCAAAGCCCATTTCTCCTTTAACCAAATCCAGATAAATCCAAATCCACAGCTTCTATCTCAAGGCCATCAGACTGTTAAACAGCCCCCACTAACATTGAGTGGCTACTGCCAACACACTGTCAATGACACTGACTCAACTCCAGCCACTTTAATAATGGGAATTGATGGGAAATGATGTAAATATATCACTAGCCACTTTAAACAATGCTACCTTATATAATGTTACTTACCCTACATTATTCATCTCATATGCATACGTAGATACTGTACTCTATATCATCGACTGCATCCTTATGTAATACATGTATCACTAGCCACTTTAACTATGCCACTTGGTTTACATACTCATCTCATATGTATATACTGTACTCGATATCATCTACTGTATCTTGCCTATGCTGCTCTGTACCATCACTCATTCATATATCCTTATGTACATATTCTTTATCCCCTTACACTGTGTATAAGACAGTAGTTTTTGGAATTGTTAGTTAGATTACTTGTTCGTTATTACTGCATTGTCGGAACTAGAAGCACAAGCATTTCGCTACACTCGCATTAACATCTGCTAACCATGTGTATGTGACAAATAAAATTTGATTTGATTTGATTTGATGTTCTGAAAGAGCTGCAAAATCTGGACCCCTACAAATCCAGCCGGGCTAGACAATCTGGACCCTCTCTTTCTAAAATTATCTCCTGAAATTGTTGCAACCCCTATTACTAGCCTGTTCAACCTCTCTCTCGTATCGTCTGAGATTCCCAAAGATTGGAAAGCTGCCGCGGTCATCCTCCTCTGCAAAGGGACTATAGACCCAAAGTGCTACAGACCTATATCTATCCTACCCTGTCTTTCTAAGGTCTTCGAAAGCCAAGTTAACAAACAGATTACCGACCATTTCGAATCCCACCATACCTTCTCCGCTATGCAATCTGGTTTCAGAGCTGATCATGGGTGCACCTCAGCCACACTCAAGGTACTAAACGATATCATAACCGCCATCGATAAGAGACATTACTGTGCAGCCGTATTCATTGATCTGGCCAAGGCTTTCGAGTCCGTCAATCACCACATTCTTATTGGCAGACTCGACAGCCTTGGTTTCTCAAATGATTGCCTCGCCTGGTTTACAAACTACTTCTCTGATAGAGTTCAGTGTGTCAAATCGGAGGGCCTGTTGTCCGGACCTCTGGCAGTCTCTATGGCAGTCCCTATGGGGGTGCCACAGAGTTCAATCCTCGGGCCGACTCTCTTCTCTATATTCTCTATATACATCAATGATGTTGCTCTTGCTGCTGGTGATTCTCTGGTACACCTCTACGCAGACGACACCATTCTGTATACTTCTGTCCCCTCTTTGGACGCTGTGTTAACAAACCTCCAGACGAGCTTAATGGTGTTTAATTTTAATGCCATACAACTGTCCTTCTGTGGCCTCCAACTGCTCTTAAACGCAAGTAAAACTAAATGCATGCTATTCAACCGATCACTGCCCGCACCTGCTCGCCCGTCCAGCATCACTTCTCTGGACTGTTCTGACTTAGAATACGTGGACAACTACAAATACCTAGGTGTCTGGTTAGACTATAAACTCTCCTTCCAGACCCACATCAAACATCTCCAATCCAGAATTAAATCTAGAATTGGCTTCCTGTATCGCAACAAAGCATCCTTCACTCATGCTGCCAAACATACCCTCGTAAAACTGACCATCCTACCGATCCTCGACTTCGGTGATGTAATTTATAAAATTGCCTCCAACACTTTACTCAACAAACTGGATGCAGTCTATCACTGTGCCATCCGTTTTGTCACCAAAGCCCCATACACTACCCACCATTGCGACCCGTACGCTCTCGTTGGTTGGCCCTCGCTTCATACTCGTCGCCAAACCCACTGGCTACAGGTTATCTAGAAGTCTCTCCTAGGTAAAGCCCCACCTTATCTCAGCTCACTGGTCACCATAGCAGCACCCACTCGTAGCACGCGCTCCAGCAGGTATATCTCACTGGTCACCCCCAAAGCCAAATCCTACTTTGTCGTCTTTCCTTCCAGTTCTCTGCTGCCAATGACTGGAATGAACTGCAAAAATCTCTGAAGCTGGAGACTCACATCTCCCTCACTAACTTTAAGCACCAGCTGTCAGAGCAGCTCACAGATCACTGCACCTGTACATAGCCCATCTGTAAACAGCCCATCTATCTACCTACCTCATCCCCATACAGTATTTATTTATTTATCTTGCTCCTTTGCACCCCAGTATTTCTACTTGCACATTCATCTTGTGCAAATCTACCATTCCATTGTTTTAACTGCTATATTGTAATTACTTCGCCACCATGGCCTTTTTAAGCCTTACCTCCCTTATCTTACCTCATTTGCACTCACTGTATATAGACTTTTGTTTTATTTTGTTCTACTGTATTATTGACTATATGTTTTGTTTATTCCATGTGTAACTCTGTGTCGTTGTATCTGTTGAACTGCTTTGCTTTATCTTGGCCAGGTCGCAGTTGTAAATGAGAACTTGTTCTCAACTAGCCTACCAGGTTAAATAAAGGTGAAATAAAATAAATAAATAAATAAAAATTAAACTCTAACCACTAGGCTACCTACCTCCTCTACACTCTAACCACTAGGCTACCTGCCTCCTCTACACTCTAACCACTAGGCTACCTGCCTCCTCTACACTCTAACCACTAGGCTACCTGCCTCCTCTACACTCTAACCACTAGGCTACCTGCCACCTCTACACTCTAACCACTAGGCTACCTGCCTCCCCTACTCTCTAACCACTAGACTACATGCCACCTCTACACTCTAACCACTAGGCTACCTGCCTCCTCTACACTCTAACCACTAGGCTACCTGCCACCTCTGCACTCTAACCACTAGGCTACCTGCCACCTCTACACTCTAACCACTAGGCTACCTGCCTCCTCTACACTCTAACCATTAGGCTACCTGCCACCTCTACACTCTAACCACTAGGCTACCTGCCTCCTCTACACTCTAACCACTAGGCTACCTGCCTCCTCTACACTCTAACCACTAGGCTACCTGCCTCCTCTACACTCTAACCACTAGGCTACCTGCCTCCTCTACACTCTAACCACTAGGCTACCTGCCTCCTCTACACTCTAACCACTAGGCTACCTGCCTCCTCTACACTCTAACCACTAGACTACCTGCCTCCCCTACTCTCTAACCACTAGACTACATGCCACCTCTACACTCTAACCACTAGGCTACCTGCCTCCCCTACTCTCTAACCACTAGGCTACCTGCCTCCTCTACACTCTAACCACTAGGCTACCTGCCTCCTCTACACTCTAACCACTAGGCTACCTGCCTCCTCTACACTCTAACCACTAGTCTACCTGCCTCCTCTACACTCTAACCACTAGGCTACCTGCCACCTCTACACTCTAACCACTAGGCTACCTGCCTCCTCTACACTCTAACCACTAGGCTACCTGCCTCCTCTACACTCTAACCACTAGGTTACCTGCCTCCTCTACACTCTAACCACTAGTCTACCTGCCTCCTCTACACTCTAACCACTAGGCTACCTGCCACCTCTACACTCTAACCACTAGGCTACCTGCCTCCTCTACACTCTAACCACTAGGCTACCTGCCACCTCTACACTCTAACCACTAGGCTACCTGCCTCCTCTACACTCTAACCACTAGGCTACCTGCCTCCTCTACACTCTAACCACTAGGCTACCTGCCTCCTCTACACTCTAACCACTAGTCTACCTGCCTCCTCTACACTCTAACCACTAGGCTACCTGCCACCTCTACACTCTAACCACTAGGCTACCTGCCTCCTCTACACTCTAACCACTAGGCTACCTGCCACCTCTACACTCTAACCACTAGGCTACCTGCCTCCTCTACACTCTAACCACTAGGCTACCTGCCACCTCTACACTCTAACCACTAGGCTACCTGCCACCTCTACACTCTAACCACTAGGCTACCTGCCACCTCTACACTCTAACCACTAGGCTACCTGCCTCCTCTACACTCTAACCACTAGGCTACCTGCCTCCTCTACACTCTAACCACTAGGCTACCTGCCTCCTCTACACTCTAACCACTAGTCTACCTGCCACCTCTACACTCTAGCCACTAGGCTACCTGCCACCTCTACACTCTAACCACTAGGCTACCTGCCTCCTCTACACTCTAACCAGTAGGCTACCTGCCACCTCTACACTCTAACCACTAGGCTACCTGCCTCCTCTACACTCTAACCACTAGGCTACCTGCCTCCTCTACACTCTAACCACTAGGCTACCTGCCTCCTATACACTCTAACCACTAGACCACTAGGCTACCTGCCTCCTCTACACTCTAACCACTAGGCTATCTGCCTCCCCTACTCTCTAACCACTAGGCTACCTGCCTCCTCTACACTCTAACCACTAGGCTACCTGCCTCCTCTACACTCTAACCACTAGGCTACCTGCCTCCTCTACACTCTAACCACTAGTCTACCTGCCTCCTCTACACTCTAACCACTAGGCTACCTGCCACCTCTACACTCTAACCACTAGTCTACCTGCCTCCTCTACACTCTAACCACTAGTCTACCTGCCTCCTCTACACTCTAACCACTAGGCTACCTGCCTCCTCTACACTCTAACCACTAGTCTACCTGCCTCCTCTACACTCTAACCACTAGGCTACCTGCCACCTCTACACTCTAACCACTAGGCTACCTGCCTCCTCCACACTCTAACCACTAGGCTACCTGCCACCTCTACACTCTAACCACTAGGCTACCTGCCTCCTCTACACTCTAACCACTAGGCTACCTGCCTCCTCTACACTCTAACCACTAGGCTACCTGCCTCCTCTACACTCTAACCACTAGTCTACCTGCCTCCTCTACACTCTAACCACTAGTCTACCTGCCTCCTCTACACTCTAACCACTAGGCTACCTGCCACCTCTACACTCTAACCACTAGTCTACCTGCCTCCTCTACACTCTAACCACTAGGCTACCTGCCTCCCTACACTCTAACCACTAGGCTACCTGCCTCCTCTACACTCTAACCACTAGGCTACCTGCCTCCTCTACACTCTAACCACTAGGCTACCTGCCACCTCTACACTCTAACCACTAGGCTACCTGCCTCCTCTACACTCTAACCACTAGGCTACCTGCCACCTCTACACTCTAACCACTAGGCTACCTGCCTCCTCTACACTCTAACCACTAGGCTACCTGCCACCTCTACACTCTAAACACTAGGCTACCTGCCTCCTCTACACTCTAACCACTAGGCTACCTGCCACCTCTACACTCTAACCACTAGGCTACCTGCCGCCTGTACACTCTAACCACTAGGCTACCTGCCTCCTCTACACTCTAACCACTAGGCTACCTGCCTCCTCTACACTCTAACCACTAGTCTACCTGCCTCCTCTACACTCTAACCACTAGGCTACCTGCCACCTCTACACTCTAACCACTAGGCTACCTGCCTCCTCTACACTCTAACCACTAGGCTACCTGCCACCTCTACACTCTAACCACTAGGCTACCTGCCTCCTCTACACTCTAACCACTAGGCTACCTGCCACCTCTACACTCTAACCACTAGGCTACCTGCCTCCTCTACACTCTAACCACTAGGCTACCTGCCTCCTCTACACTCTAACCACTAGGCTACCTGCCACCTCTACACTCTAACCACTAGGCTACCTGCCTCCTCTACACTCTAACCACTAGGCTACCTGCCTCCTCTACACTCTAACCACTAGGCTACCTGCCACCTCTACACTCTAACCACTAGGCTACCTGCCTCCTCTACACTCTAACCACTAGGCTACCTGCCACCTCTACACTCTAACCACTAGGCTACCTGCCTCCTCTACACTCTAACCACTAGGCTACCTGCCTCCTCTACACTCTAACCACTAGGCTACCTGCCACCTCTACACTCTAACCACTAGGCTACCTGCCTCCTCTACACTCTAACCACTAGGCTACCTGCCTCCTCTACACTCTAACCACTAGGCTACCTGCCACCTCTACACTCTAACCACTAGGCTACCTGCCACCTCTACACTCTAACCACTAGGTTACCTGCCTCCTCTACACTCTAACCACTAGGTTACCTGACTCCCCTCCACTCTAACCACTAGGCTACCTGCCACCTCTACACTCTAACCACTAGGCTACCTGCCGCCCCTACACTCTAACCACTAGGCTACCTGCCACCTCTACACTCTAACCACTAGGCTGCCTGCCTCCTCTACACTCTAACCACTAGGCTACCTGCCTCCTCTACACTCTAACCACTAGGCTACCTGCCACCTCTACACTCTAACCACTAGGCTACCCTGCCGCCTCTACACTCTAACCACTAGGCTACCTGCCTCCCACAGAGCGCTGTGACACTGGATCTTTACTCTTCCCCAGGAGCACAAGAGAATATATTCTCTGTCTGTGAACAACTGTAATCAGGTTTGAGAAACTAAACTACCACCTCTCTGGAACGTAGAGCCTTCTTGAAGATAAAACAGAACATCTTGTTTGGTTGAACAGAAACACACACACACACGGACACACACACACATGGACACACACACACATGGACACACACACACACACACACACACACACACACACACACACACACACACACACACACACACACACACACACATGGACACACACGTACACACACACACACACACACACACACACACACACATGGACACACACACACACACACACACACACACACACACACACACGCTGTGAACTGATAGATTTGTGAAGAACTGTTGTATTGATAAAAGTCACCTTGTCCTGGAGAGATGTCACGCCAGGGTAAGTCCACACGAAACACAGCTCTTATTTTAAATGTTTCTAAAATCCCTTATAGGAAGAATTAATGGAGGAAAACTGTTTGGAACCATTTCCTTATTTGGCAAAAACACACAGGTCCCCCATCCCCAAACTACTTCCCGTTGCTATGGGTACTCCATCCCCAAACTGTTTCCCGTTGCTATGGGTACTCCATTCCCAAACTACTTCCCGTTGCTATGGGTACTCCATACCCAAACTACTTCCCGTTGCTATGGGTACTCCATTCCCAAACTACTTCCCGTTGCTATGGGTACTCCATTCCCTAACTACTTCCTGCGGCTACAGGTAAAAAAACAAAAGAAGGAGGCAGACATGCAAAAATATACGAGAAAAGAGAAAGGGAGAAAAGGAGCATCTCTGTGTGTGACCACCCACTGGGCACACACTGGTTGAATCAACGTTGTGTCGACGTCATTTCAATTTAATTAAGTTGAAACAACGTGGAAGAGACATTGAATTGAGGTCTGTGACCAGTGGGCAGACCCCTATCGAAGTCCTGCAGGAAATAAACTATGGCTCAGTCTCTCCTCTCCTCTCCTCTCCTCTCCTCTCCTCTCCTCTCCTCTCCTCTCCTCTCCTCTCCTCTCCTCTCCTCTCCTCTCCTCTCCTCTCCTCTCCCTCCCCTCCCCTCCTCTCCCCTCCCCTCTCCTCTCCTCTCCTGTCCTGTCCTGTCCTGCACTCTCCTCTCCTCTCCTCTCCTGTCCTGTCCTCTCCTGGCTCAGTCTCTCCTCTTCTGTCCTCTCCTGTCCTCTCCTCTTCTCTCCATTCCAGTATAACTCTGGAGAATGCTGTGTAGCTAGGAAACTGCTCAAGAAGCCTATCAGCTGTCAGGGAACTGCTGAACCGGCCCATCAGCTGCCATGGAACTCCTCAACTGGCCTATCAGCAGCCAGAGATGCTCGGAGGATTGACAGCCAGTAGATACCATGACAACACATCCAATAATTTATCCTGAAAGAATGCCAGACCAGACTCATGGAATTAGAATGTTTTTTTGGGTCAGAACCTTTTTCACGTGACTGAATCTGATGATGATTCGTTCCTCACAGACCTCCCACCCAGAGGTCTGCAGGATCTAGGATGTAGTCCATCACTCATTATGGCTTACACCGCAATCTAACGGCACATTTACATCGTTTGGACATGTTTTTAATCAACCCCAGAACACTGACTAAGTAGTTAGTACGTTAGGTAGTCAAGTTAGTGAGTGGGTCAGTCAGTCAGTTAGTTGGTTAGTTACTTGGTGAAGTGTGCTTACTGCTCAGCTGTAAACTATGGGAAAGCAGTTCAATCCAGAGTTTCTCCCCCTCAGGTGCAGCCGTGGGCGAGAGACACCCAAATAGAACCAGGCATACGCATCACTAATCACCTGTTACCGTAGTGACGCAAATAGCTTCGCCCTGAAGACTGCTTGGGGGGTGGGGGGCTGTGGTTGGCTGGTGATATCAGAGGAAGAATGAGTGTATGTGTGTGAGAGATAGAGAGCAAGTAAGAGAGAGAGAGAGAGAGAGAGAGAGAGAGAGAGAGAGAGAGAGAGAGAGAGAGAGAGAGAGAGAGAGAGAGAGAGAGAGAAAGAGAGAAAGAGAGAAAGAGAGAAAGAGAGAGAGAGAGAGAGCGAGAGAGCGAGAGACAGAGAGAGAGAGAGAAAAGAGAGAAGAGGGAGAGGGAGAGAGAGAGAGACAGCAGCAAGATGTATGACCTGTTGCAACAAGAAAACGGTAACCAGTGAAGAACAACCACCATTGTAAATTACAACCCATATTTATGTTTATTTATTTTTCCTTTTGTACTTTATCTATTTGCACATCGTTACAACACTGTATATTGACATAATATGACATTTGTAATGTCTTTATTCTTTCGCAACTTTCGTGACTGTAATGTTTACTGTTAATTTCTATTGTTTATTTCACTTTTGTTTATTATCTAGTTCACTTGCTTTGGCAATGTTAACATATGTTTCCCATGCCAATACAGCCCTTAAATTGAATTGAATTGAAATTGAATTGGAAGAGAGCAAGAGAGGAGAGAGCGAGAGAGAGAAAAAGAGAGAAAGAGCGAGACAAAGACATAGAGAGAGGAAGAGGGAGAGGGAGAGGGAGAGAGAGAGAGAGAGGGAGAGAGAGAGAGAAGAGGGGGGGGAGGGAGAGACATAGAGAGAGAAAGAGGGAGAGAGAGAGAGAGAAAGAGAGAGAGAAAAAAGAGAGAAAAAGAGAGAAAGAGAGAGACAAAGACATAGAGAGGGAAGAGGGAGAGGGAGGGAGAGAGAGGGAGAGAGAGAGAGACAAAGTCAGAGAGAGGAAGAGAGAGAGAGAGACAAAGTCAGAGAGGAAGAGTGAGAGAGAGAGACAAAGACAGAGAGAGGAAGAGGGAGAAGGAGAGAAAGAGAGGAAGAGGGAGAGGGAGAGAGAGAGAAAGAGACAAAGAGAGAAAAAGAGAGAAAAAGAGAAAAAGAGAGAGAAAGAGAGATACAAAGATGTAGAGAGAGAGTTTGAATTTTTTTTAAACTTCCTTACCAGATGCAGAATAGACACCCCTCTCCAACAGAAGGATCCAGGTGTATCAGATGCATATTGGACCCCCAACAGTAGGATCCAGGTGTACCAGATGCAGAATGGACACCCCTCCACAACAGTCGGATCCTAGTGTAGCAGATGCAAAAAAATTATAACTTTTTTTATTTATTTTTTATTTCACCTTTATTTAACCTGGTAGGCTAGTTGAGAACAAGTTCTCATTTGCAACGGCGACCTGGCCAAGATAAAGCATAGCAGTGTGAACAGACAACACAGAGTTACACATGGAGTAAACAATTAACAAGTCAATAACACAGTAGAAAAAAAAGGGGAGTCTATATACATTGTGTGCAAAAGCCATGAGGAGGTAGGCGAATAATTACAATTTTGCAGATTAACACTGGAGTGATAAATGATCAGATGGTCATGTACAGGTAGAGATATTGGTGTGCAAAAGAGCAGAAAAGTAAATAAATAAAAACAGTATGGGGATGAGGTAGGTAAAAATGGGTGCGCTATTTACCGATAGACTATGTACAGCTGCTGCGATCGGTTAGCTGCTCAGATAGCAGATGTTTGAAGTTGGTGAGGGAGATAAAAGTCTCCAACTTCAGCGATTTTTGCAATTCGTTCCAGTCACAGGCAGCAGAGAACTGGAACGAAAGTTGGCCAAATGAGGTGTTGGCTTTAGGGATGATCAGTGAGATACACCTGCTGGAGCGCGTGCTACGGATGGGTGTTGCCATCGTGACCAGTGAACTGAGATAAGGCGGAGCTTTACCTAGCATGGACTTGTCGATGACCTGGAGCCAGTGGGTCTGGCGACGAATATGTAGCGAGGGCCAGCCGACTAGAGCATACAAGTCGCAGTGGTGGTTGGTATGAGGTGCTTTAGTGACAAAACGGATGGCACTGTGATAAACTGCATCCAGTTTGCTGAGTAGAGTGTTGGAAGCAATTTTGTAGATGACATCGCCGAAGTCGAGGATCGGTAGGATAGTCAGTTTTACTAGGGTAAGTTTGGTGGCGTGAGTGAAGGAGGCTTTGTTGCGGAATAGAAAGCCGACTCTTGACTTGATTTTCGATTGGAGATGTTTGATATGAGTCTGGAAGGAGAGTTTACAGTCTAGCCAGACACCTAGGTACTTATAGATGTCCACATATTCAAGGTCGGAACCATCCAGGGTGGTGATGCTGGTCAGGCGTGCGGGTGCAGGCAGCGAATGGTTGAAAAGCATGCATTTGGTTTTACTAGCGTTTAAGAGCAGTTGGAGGCCACGGAAGGAGTGTTGTATGGCATTGAAGCTCGTTTGGAGGTTAGATAGCACAGTGTCCAAGGACGGGCCGGAAGTATACAGAATGGTGTCGTCTGCGTAGAGGTGGATCAGGGAATTGCCCGCAGCAAGAGCAACATCATTGATATATACAGAGAAAAGAGTCGGCCCGAGGTTTGAACCCTGTGGCACCCCCATAGAGACTGCCAGAGGACCGGACAGCATGCCCTCCGATTTGACACACTGAACTCTGTCTGCAAAGTAATTGGTGAACCAGGCAAGGCAGTCACCCGAAAAACCGAGGCTACTGAGTCTGCCGATAAGAATATGGTGATTGACAGAGTCGAAAGCCTTGGCAAGGTCAATGAAGACGGCTGCACAGTACTGTCTTTTATCGATGGCGGTTATGATATAGTTTAGTACCTTGAGCGTGGCTGAGGTGCACCCGTGACCGGCTCGGAAACCAGATTGCACAGCGGAGAAGGTACGGTGGGATTCGAGATGGTCGGTGACCTGTTTGTTGACTTGGCTTTCGAAGACCTTAGATAGGCAGGGCAGGATGGATATAGGTCTGTAACAGTTTGGGTCCAGGGTGTCTCCCCCTTTGAAGACGGGGATGACTGCGGCAGCTTTCCAATGCTTGGGGATCTCAATATGACGATATGAAAGAGGTTGAACAGGCTGGTATAGGGGTTGCGACAATGGCGGCGGATAGTTTCAGAAATAGAGGGTCCAGATTGTCAAGCCCAGCTGATTTGTATGGGTCCAGGTTTTGCAGCTCTTTCAGAACATCTGCTATCTGGATTTGGGTAAAGGAGAAGCTGGAGAGGCTTGGGCGAGTAGCTGCAGGGGGGGGGGAGCTGTTGGCCGAGGTTGGAGTAGCCAGGCTGAAGGCATGGCCAGCCGTTGAGAAATGCTTGTTGAAGTTTTCGATAATCATGGATTTATCGGTGGTGACCGTGTTACCTAGCATCAGTGCAGTGGGCAGCTGGGAGGAGGTGCTCTTGTTCTCCATGGACTTCAGAGTGTCCCAGAACTTTTTGGAGTTGGAGCTACAGGATGCAAATTTCTGCCTGAAGAAGCTGACCTTAGCTTTCCTGACTGACTGTGTGTATTGGTTCCTGGCTTCCCTGAACAGTTGCATATCGCGGGGACTATTCGATGCTATTGCAGTCCGCCACAGGATGTTTTTGTGCTGGTCGAGGGCAGTCAGGTCTGGAGTGAACCAAGGGCTATATCTGTTCTTAGTTCTGCATTTTTTGAACGGAGCATGCTTATCTAAAATGGTGAGGAAGTTACTTTTAAAGAATGACCAGGCATCCTCAACTGACGGGATGAGGTCAATGTCCTTCCAGGATACCCGGGCCAGGTCGATTAGAAAGGCCTGCTCACAGAAGTGTTTTAGGGAGCGTTTGACAGTGATGAGGGTGGTCGTTTGACTGCGGCTCCGTAGCGGATACAGGCAATGAGGCAGTGATCGCTGAGATCCTGGTTGAAGACAGCGGAGGTGTATTTGGAGGGCCAGTAGATGACGTCTATGAGGGTGCCCTTGTTTACAGATTTAGGGTTGTACCTGGTGGTTCCTTGATGATTTGTGTGAGATTGAGGGCATCTAGCTTAGATTGTAGGACTGCCGGGGTGTTAAGCATATCCCAGTTTAGGTCACCTAACAGATCAAACTCTGAAGCTAGATGGGGGCGATCAATTCACAAATGGTGTCCAGGGCACAGCTGGGAGCTGAGGGGGTCGGTAGCAGGCGGCAACAGTGAGAGACTTATTTCTGGAGAGAGTAATTTTCAAAATTAGTAGTTCGAACTGTTTGGGTATGGACCTGGAAAGTATGACATTACTTTGCAGGCTATCTCTGCAGTAGACTGCAACACCTCCCCTTTGGCAGTTCTATCTTGACGGAAAATGTTATAGTTGGGTATGGAAATCTCCGAATTTTTGGTGGCCTTCCTGAGCCAGGATTCAGACACAGCAAGGACATCAGGGTTAGCAGAGTGTGCTAAAGCAGTGAGTAAAACAAACTTAGGGAGGAGGCTTCTGATGTTGACATGCATGAAACCAAGGCTTTTCGATTACAGAAGTCAACAAATGAGGGTGCCTGGGGACATGCAGGGCCTGGGTTTACCTCCACATCACCCGCGGAACAGAGGAGGAGTAGAATGAGGGTGCGGCTAAAGGCTATCAAAACTGGTCGCCTAGAGCGTTGGGGACAGAGAATAAAAGGAGCAGATTTCTGGGCATGGTAGAATATATTCAGGGCATAATGCGCAGACAGGGGTATGGTGGGGTGCGGGTACAGCGGAGGTAAGCCCAGGCACTGGGTGATGATGAGAGAGGTTGTATCACTGGACATGCTGGTTGTAATGGGTGAGGTCACCGCATGTGTGGGAGGTGGGACAAAGGAGGTATCAGGGGTATGAAGAGTGGAACTAGGGGCTCCATTGTAAACTAAAACAATGATAACTAACCTGAACAACAGTATACAAGGCATGTTGACATTTGAGAGAGACATACAGCGAGGCATACAGTAATCACAGGTGTTGAATTGGGAGAGCTAGCTAAAACAGTAGAAAAACATAAACACCTGTCACCGAAACAACATAACCTGGGACAATCCAATAGGACAATCTTAAATGAACTTGCAAACTTCCCAAACCGCAAAAACTCGCAGCTCCAAATAGCTCACTGGGAATAAAAAGCAGTACATTAAAAATCATTACCCTTGTTGACGGAGAAAATAGCGGTTTAACTTGAATAAACATCCCTTTAAGAATAAACATCCCTTTAAGAATAAACATCCCTTTAAGAATAAACATCCCTTTAAGAATAAACATCCCTTTAAGAATAAACATCCCTTTAAGAATAAACA
>NC_056436.1:86820426-86842550 GCF_018296145.1 Oncorhynchus tshawytscha | reverse complement strand
AAACATTCCTTTAAGAATAAACATTCCTATAAGAATAAACATCCCAAAAAGAATAAACATTCCTTTAAAAATAAACATTCCTTTAAACATCCTTTTAAGAATAAACATTCCTATAAGAATAAACATTCCTATAAGAATAAACATCCCTATAAGAATAAACATTCCTATAAGAATAAACATTCCTGTAAGAATAAACATTCCTTTAAACATTCCTATAAGCATAAACATTCCTATAAGAACAAACATTCCTTTAAACATTCCTTTAAGAATAAACATTCCTATAAGAATAAACATCCCAAAAAGAATAAACATTCCTTTAAAAATAAACATTCCTTTAAACATCCTTTTAAGAATAAACATTCCTATAAGAATAAACATTCCTATAAGAATAAACATCCCTATAAGAATAAACATTTCTTTAAAAATAAACATTCCTTTTAAACATTCCTTTAAGAATAAACATTCCTTTAAGAATAAACATTCCTATAAGAATAAACATTCCTATAAGAATAAACATCCCTATAAGAATAAACATTCCTATAAGAATAAACATTAAGAATAAACATCCCTATAAGAATAAAATTCCCATAAGAATCCCTATAAGAATAAACATCCCTATAAGAATAAACATTCCTATAAGAATAAACATCCCTATAAGAATAAACATTCCTTTAAGAATAAACATTCCTTTTAAACATTCCTTTAAGAATAAACATTCCTTTAAGAATAAACATTCCTTTAAGAATGAACATTCCTATAAGAATAAACATTCCTATAAGAATAAACATTCCTTTAAACATTCCTATAAACATTCCTATAAGAATAAACATTCCTGTAAGAATAAACATTCCTTTAAACATTCCTATAAGAATAAAACATTCCATTTTAAACATTCCTTTAAGAATAAACATTCCTATAAGAATAAACATCCCAAAAAGAATAAACATTCCTTTAAAAATAAACATTCCTTTAAACATCCTTTTAAGAATAAACATTCCTATAAGAATAAACATTCATATAAGAATAAACATTCATATAAGAATAAACATTCCTTTAAGAATAAACATCCCTTTAAAAATAAACATTCCTTTAAGAAAAACATCCCTTTAAAAATAAACATTCATTTAAGAATAAACATTCATATAAGAATAAACATTCCTTTAAACATTAAGAATAAACATCCCTTTAAAAATAAACATCCCTTTAAAAAAAACATTCCTTTAAAAATAAACATTCCTTTAAACATCCTTTTAAGAATAAACATTCCTATAAGAATAAACATTCATATAAGAATAAACATTCATATAAGAATAAACATTCATACAAGAATAAACATTCCTATAAGAATAAACATTCCTATAAGAATAAACATTTGCATAAGAATAAACATCCCTTTAACCATCCGATCGACAAAGGCCGCCGTAGGCAGACCTGGCTCTCAAGAGAAGACAGGCTATGTGCAACACTGCCCACAAAATGAGGTGGAAACTGAGCTGCACTTCCTAACCTCCTGCCAAATGTATGACCATATTAGAGACACATATTTCCCTCACATTACACAGACACAAATAATTTGAAAACAAAACCAATTTTGATAAACTCCCATATCTACTGGGTGAAATACCACAGTGTGCCATCACTGCATCTAGATTTGTGACCTGTTGCCACAAGAAAAGGGCAACAGTGAAGAACAAACACCATTGTGTTTTTTTTCCATTTTGTACTTTAATTATTTGCACATCGTTACATCACTGTATATAGACATAATATAACATTTGGCAATGTTAACATGTGTTTCCCATGCCAACAAAGCCCCTTGAATTGAATTGAGAGAGAGACAGAGAGAGAGAGAGAAACAAAGAGACAGAGAATGAGAGAGAGAGAAACAAAGAGACAGAGAGGGAGAGAGAGAGAGTGAAAGAGAGAGAGAGAGAGAGAGAGAGAGAGAGAGAAACAAAGAGACAGACAGAGAGAGAGAGAGACAGAGAGAGAGACAGAGAGAGAGAGAGAGAGAGAGAGAGACAGTGAGAGAGAGAGAGAGAGGGAGAGAGAGAGAAACAAAGAGACAGAGAATGAGAGAGAGAGAAACAAAGAGACAGAGAGGGAGAGAGAGAGAGTGAAAGAGAGAGAGAGAGAGAGAGAAACAAAGAGACAGAGAGAGAGAGAGAGACAGAGAGAGAGACAGAGAGAGAGAGAGAGACAGAGAGAGAGACAGTGAGAGAGAGAGAGAGAGAGAGAGAGAGAGAAACAAAGAGACAGAGAAGAGAGAGAGAGAAACAAAGAGACAGAGAGGAGAGAGAGAGAAAGAGAGAGAGAGAGAGAGAGAGAGAGAGAGAGAGAGAGAGAGAAACAAAGAGACAGACAGAGAGAGAGAGAGACAGAGAGAGAAAGAGAGAGAGGGAGGGAGAGAAACAAAGAGACAGACAGCGAGAGAGAGAGACAGCAGAGAGAGAGACAGTGAGAGATAGGGAGAGAGAGAGAGTGAAAGAGAGGGAGAGAGAGAGTGAAAGAGAGAGAGGGAGAGAGAGAAACAAAGAGACAGCAGAGAGAGAGACAGTGAGAGATAGGGAGAGAGAGAGAGTGAAAGAGAGGGAGAGACAGTGAGAGCGAGAGTGAAAGAGAGAGACAGAGAGAGAGACAGTGAGAGAGAGAGAGAGAGAGAGCGAGAGAGGGAGAGAGAAACAAAGAGACAGAGAGAGAGAGAGAGAGAGAGAGAGAGAGAGAGAGAGAGAGAGAGGGAGAGAGAGAGACAGAGAGAGAGTGAGAGTGAAAGAGAGAGAGAGACAGACAGAGAGACAGAGAGACAGAGAGAGCTGCAGTAGCAGAACAGCAGCCATGTGAGGCATGCCCCTCTCCCTCTACACTGAGGCCATTCCTTTATACTTCCCCCCAGAGGCCAAAACACACACAAACAGCACAAGCAGAGAGAGAGAGAGACCAGACACTCTGTTTGTAGACCTATACAACAATACAGCGAGGCACGTGCCGTAAAGGCCCTCTACCCACTCAGTTTAAAGCGAGGGAATTTGTAGAGGACGGTAATGAAAATGAAAGAGAAAGAGGACTCAGACAGTGTTTTGACGACCATTAACCTGTACAAAAATGGGACCATCCTGATGCAACGTAACCTGGGGAAGTTTTTGGTCGACTTTACTTTCAATAAAGGAGAGATCCCTGCAGGAGAAGTTCACACGCAAGGACAGAGAGAACTCTACAGCTGTGGTGGCTATACTGAGACAGAGAGAACTCTACAGCTGTGATGGCTATACTGAGACAGAGAGAACTCTACAGCTGTAGTGGCTATACTGAGACAGAGAGAAGTCTATAGCTGTAGTGGCTATACTGAGACAGAGAGAACTCTATAGCTGTGGTGGCTATACTGAGACAGAGAGAACTCTACAGCTGTGGTGGCTATACTGAGACAGAGAGAATTCTACAGCTGTGATGGCTATACTGAGACAGAGAGGACTCTACAGCTGTGATGGCTATACTGAGACAGAGAGAACTCTACAGCTGTGGTGGCTATACTGAGACAGAGAGAACTCTACAGCTGTGATGGCTATACTGAGACAGAGAGAACTCTATAGTTGTGGTGGCTATACTGAGACAGAGAGAACTCTATAGCTGTGGTGGCTATACTGAGACAGAGAGAACTCTATAGTTGTGGTGGCTATACTGAGACAGAGAGAACTCTATAGCTGTGGTGGCTATACTGAGACCATATATTATATACAGGCCACATCACTGAGAAGATGAGGCCACCACCACATTCCCCAACACCAAGATTGTGGTGCCCTCTGTCCTCCAGAGAACAGAACTTCACCCCACCACTATGCAACTCATCAACGTCAGCCTCTCCTGGGACTGTGCCCTGCAGGCCAACTTGGCCCACAGAAAACACAGTCCACCACATCCAACAGGAGCAGCAGACCAGCCACACAGGACCCACCCTGCAGAGACCAGCCCCACAACCCAACAGTCCTGGAATTTGCTCAGTGATGAAAACATTTTTTGAGGGAACATTGCCTGCAACCCAGAGAGGTCTGTGGTACAGATGGAATATTTAACAAAAAATGATCAAATACACAGACCACAAATGTGGTCTATTCAGGGTATACTTTACACTCCCTAATTGATAAATACAAAATGTCTCCCGCTTTGTGGATTTCCAAAAAAAAGCCTTTGATTCAATTCGGCATGAAGGCACTTTCCTCAAATGAATGGAAAGTGGTGTGAGTGAAAAACCCTGTTTATTTTCCTAAGGACGTGGAGAGAAACAATTTGTGCCCAAGTCTGTTGAATATATACTGTACATTAATGAATTAGACCAAAACACTATATCAATCAACACATAGAACAACCAGCTCCACAGGGAACTTCAACTTGGCTGTGAAGGAACTGAAAGACAAAGCAAACAGGGCTTTCTATGCCATTAGAATATCAATTCAGTTAGACATACCAATTAGAATCTGGCTCAAAATGTTCTAATCAATAATATAACTAATTGCACTATATGGCAGTGAAGGCTGGGGTCCACTATATGGCAGTGAAGGCTGGGGTCCACTATATGGCAGTGAAGGCTGGGGTCCACTATATGGCAGTGAAGGCTGGGGTCCACTATATGGCAGTGAAGGCTGGGGTCCACTATATGGCAGTGAAGGCTGGGGTCCACTATATGGCAGTGAAGGCTGGGGTCCACTATATGGCAGTGAAGGCTGGGGTCCACTATATGGCAGTGAAGGCTGGGGTCCACTATATGGCAGTGAAGGCTGGAGTCCACTATATGGCAGTGAAGGCTGGGGTCCACTATATGGCAGTGAAGGCTGGGGTCCACTATATGGCAGTGAATGCTGGGGTCCACTATATGGCAGTGAAGGCTGGGGTCCACTGTATGGCAGTGAAGGCTGGGGTCCACTATATGGCAGTGAAGGCTGAGGTCCACTATATGGCAGTGAAGTGTGGGGTCCACTATATGGCAGTGAAGGCTGGGGACCACTATATGGCAGTGAAGGCTGGGGTCCACTATATGGCAGTGAAGGCTGGGGTTCACTATAAGGCAGTGAAGGCTGGGGTCCACTATATGGCAGTGAAGGCTGGGGTCCACTATATGGCAGTGAAGGCTGAGGTCCACTATATGGCAGTGAAGGCTGGGGTCCACTATATGGCAGTGAAGGCTGGGGTCCACTATATGGCAGTGAAGGCTGGGGTCCACTATATGGCAGTGTGGGGTCCACTATATGGCAGTGAAGGCTGGGGTCCACGATATAGCAGTGTGGGGTCCACTATATGGCAGTGTGGGGTCCACTATATGGCAGTGTGGGGTCCACTATATGACAGTGTGGGGTCCACTATATGGCAGTGTGGGGTCCACTATGTGTCAGTGAAGGCTGGGGTCCACTATATGGCAGTGAAGTGTGGGGTCCACTATATGGCAGTGAAGGCTGGGGTTCACTATATAGCAGTGAAAGCTGGGGTCCGTTTACAAAACAATAATTGGATAAATGGGACAAACATCCAATTGAAACCCAGCAAGCGGGGAATTCTGTAAGAATACAGAGGAACAAACAACCAAACACACAGAGCAGAATTCGGCCAATTCCCTCTTCTAATACATATTCAACAAATAACCACCAAATCTTAGAATTATCTCTAAACAAGTGACCCCCCACTCCTACCATCATAAAGCCCTCAAATGCCAAGAGGGGGCCATTGAAAAGAGTCTCCTCAGATAGCTGGTCCTGAGGCTAAGTTCACTAACAAACTACCTACTAAACAAAGCCTCAGGACAGCCCTCACATCTGGCCCAACCAATTGATCACAAAGCAAAAAAAGACACCACAAAAAAAATTACAAGTAAACTTCAATTCACGTTGTCTCTAAACAGACAGTACATGGTGGCAGACTATCTGACCACTGTGACTGATAGAAAATTGAGGAAAACACTGACTTGGTTCAGACTCAGTGAACACAGTCTGGCCATAGAGACTGGTCATGACAGACAGATCTGGCTACCCAGAGAGGACAGTCTTGCTATAGAGACTGGTCATGACAGACAGATCTGGCTACCCAGAGAGGACAGTCTGGCTATAGAGACTGGTCATGACAGACAGATCTGGCTACCCAGAGAGGACAGTCTGGCTATAGAGACTGGTCATGACAGACAGATCTGGCTACCCAGAGAGGACAGTCTGGCTATAGAGACTGGTCATGACAGACAGATCTGGCTACCCAGAGAGGACAGTCAGTCTGGTCATGACAGACAGATCTGGCTACCCAGAGAGGACAGTCTGGCTATAGAGACTTTTCATGACAGACAGATCTGGCTACCCAGAGAGGACAGTCTGGCTATAGAGACTGGTCATGACAGACAGATCTGGCTACCCAGACAGTCTGGCTATAGAGACTGGTCATGACAGACAGATCTGGCTACCCAGAGAGGACAGTCTGGCTATAGAGACTGGTCATGACAGACAGATCTGGCTACCCAGAGAGGACAGTCTGGCTATAGAGACTGGTCATGACAGACAGATCTGGCTACCCAGAGAGGACAGTCTGGCTATAGAGACTGGTCATCACAGACAGATCTGGCTACCCAGAGAGGGCACACTGGCCATAGAGACTGGTCATGACAGACTGATCTGGCTACCGAGAGAGGACAGTCTGGCTATAGAGACTGGTCATTACAGACAGATCTGGCTACTCAGAGAGGACAGTCTGGCTATAGAGACTGGTCATGACAGACTGATCTGGCTACGCAGAGAGGACAGTCTGGCTATAGAGACTGGTCATGACAGACAGATCTGGCTACCCAGAGAGGACAGTCTGGCTATAGAGACCTGGTCATCACAGACAGATCTGGCTACCCAGAGAGGACAGTCTGGCTATAGAGACTGTTCATGACAGACTGATCTAGCTACCCAGAAAGGACAGGTTGTGCTCACTCTTCCCTCAGAGAGAGGTCTTGACAGAGCTCCATTTTCTCCTACACTGCCAGAACTATGCAAACTTAAAGTCAATTTTCTTCGCCCGTAATTGAAAACAAATACAAAACTCATGACACCAAAGCAGACAAGCAGAAAATCTTAAATCTTTTGGGAGAAAAAGCCCTTTGTGCCTTATTAGTTTATCAGCTTCATTAATAATTGAGCTTACCAGACATGCTTGATACCTTCTACACTCCTCAAGGCTAGCAACACTGAACTATGCATGAGAGCACCAGCTGTTCCAGACGAATGTTCACCCTCTCCATAGCCATTGCCAGTAAGACCTTTAAACAGGTTTACTTTCACAAGGCCACAGGGCCAGGCGGATTACCAGGACGTGTATTCAGAGCATGAGCTGACCAGCTGGCAAGATTCTTCACCGACCTTTTCAACCTCTCCCTGACCCAGTCTTTAATACCTACATGTTTCAAGCAGACCACCATAATCCTGTGCCGAAGAATGCCAAGGTAACCTGTCTTAATGACTATCGCCACGTCAGTGGAGGCTGCTTAGAGGAGGACGGCTCTAAAATAATGTCTGGAACGAAAGAAATGGAATGGCATCAAACAAATGAAAACCATGTATTTGACGTACCTGATATCGTTCCATCCATTCTGCTCCAGTCAATCCTACAAGCCTGTCCTCCCCAATTAAAGTGCCACCAACCGTCTGTGCGCCCAGTAGCACTCACATGTGTAGCCATGAAATGCTTTGAAAGGCTGGTCATGGCTCACATCCACACCATCGTCGCAGACACCTTAGACGCCAGGGTTGGGGAGGAACGAATTACATGTAATCGGTTGCACTCTGTCACTCAGGGATTACACTCTGTCACTCAGGGATTACACTCTATCACTCAGGGATTACACTCTGTCACTCAGGGATTACACTCTGTCACTCAGGGATTACACTCTGTCACTCAGGGATTACACTCTGTCACTCAGGGATTACACTCTATCACTCAGGGATTACACTCTATCACTCAGGGATTACACTCTATCACTCAGGGATTACACTCTGTCACTCAGGGATTACACTCTGTCACTCAGGTATTACACTCAGTCACTCAGGGATTACACTCTATCACTCAGGGATTACACTCTGTCACTCAGGGATTACACTCTGTCACTCAGGGATTACACTCTATCACTCAGGGATTACACTCTGTCACTCAGGGATTACACTCTATCACTCAGGGATTACACTCTATCACTCAGGGATTACACTCTATCACTCAGGGATTACACTCTGTCACTCAGAGATTACACTCTGTCACTCAGGGATTACACTCTATCACTCAGGGATTACACTCTGTTACTCAGGGATTACACTCTGTCACTCAGGGATTACACTCTATCACTCAGGGATTACACTCTGTCACTCAGGGATTACACTCTCTCACTCAGGGATTACACTCTATCACTCAGGGATTACACTCTATCACTCAGGGATTACACCCTATCATTCGGGGATTGCACTCTATCACTCGGGATTACACTCTATCACTCAGGGATTACACTCTATCACTCGGGATTGCACTCTATCACTCAGGGATTACACTCTATCACTCGGGATTACACTCTATCACTCAGGGATTACACTCTATCACTCGGGGATTGCACTCTATCACTCAGGGATTACACTCTATCACTCAGGGATTACACTCTATCACTCGGGGATTGCACTCTATCACTCGGGGATTGCACTCTATCACTCAGGGATTGCACTCTATCACTCGGGGATTGCAAAAAAACAGTAACTGTAATCCGTTAAATTACCAGCAAAAATATTGTAAAAATATAACAGGTACTTTTGAAAAAGATAGATGATTACTTTGAGGACTACTTTTCAATTCAGAAAGGATGTTTGCGAAAAGAAAAAACTAATCTTTGACACTTCTCTGTTTTCTCAATGACATTCAAATCAGTATTGAAAATAGGAGCAAATTGAAGTTTGTTCCACCTGAGAGAGTCTGACCACTAGTCAGAGACCACTATGATGTCAGAGACCACTAGTCAGAGACCACTATGATGTCAGAGACCACTATGATGTCAGAGACCACTATGATGTCAGAGACCACTATGATGTCAGAGACCACTATGATGTCAGAGACCACTAGTCAGAGACCACTAGTCAGAGACCACTATGATGTCAGAGACCACTAGTCAGAGACCACTATGATGTCAGAGACCACTAGTCAGAGACCACTAGTCAGAGACCACTATGATGTCAGAGACCACTAGTCAGAGACAACTATGATGTCAGAGACCACTATGATGTCAGAGACCACTATGATGTCAGAGACCACTAGTCAGAGACCACTATGATGTCAGAGACCACTATGATGTCAGAGACCACTATGATGTCAGAGACCACTAGTCAGAGACTACTATGATGTCAGAGACCACTAGTCAGAGACCACTATGATGTCAGAGACCACTATGATGTCAGAGACCACTATGATGTCAGAGACCACTATGATGTCAGAGACCACTAGTCAGAGACTACTCTGATGTCAGAGACCACTAGTCAGAGACCACTATGATGTCAGAGACCACTATGATGTCAGAGACCACTATGATGACACAAG
This sequence comes from Oncorhynchus tshawytscha, assembly GCF_018296145.1. Lineage (NCBI taxonomy): Eukaryota > Metazoa > Chordata > Actinopteri > Salmoniformes > Salmonidae > Oncorhynchus > Oncorhynchus tshawytscha. The sequence goes on along the minus strand of NC_056436.1, from coordinate 86,832,977 downwards.
AAATGTGATTGATGGATTGTGGGGGAAGAAAAGAGCAGGAATACACTTTTGTAGGCTACAGTCCAAGTTATGTCTTCCAATGGTGTGACTGCTGTCGGCATCCAAAGATTATACAACTTGAATAAACGTTTGGCGGTAAGGATAATGATGCAGTCTACAACGATACAGATAACTTATTATTGATATCTGCATAGAGCATTGATTTGAATCACACTGCTGCTCTCTCATTTAGCCATTTCCTCCTTACCAGATTGTGGTTATTGTGGATGGCTGTTCACAAATCTAAATGTGTATTTGAACCCAATAATGGTTGAATTCAAGAAGTTTAAGCTGCCTATCAATCATTGTTTTTGAAACCAGTGGACAGCCAGTGAAAAAGGCGCTCTTGCAAACAGCTGTATAATGAGGATTCCAGCCTATGGAATAACAGCTGCATAGTGTGGATCCCAGCCTATAGAATAACAGCTGCAGTGTGGATCCCAGCCTATAGAATAACAGCTGCATAGTGTGGATCCCAGCCTATAGAATAACAGCTGCATAGTGAGGATCCCAGCCTATGGAATAACAGCTGCATTATGTGGATCCCAGCCTATAGAATAACAGCTGTATAGTGTGGATCCCAGCCTATAGAATAACAGCTGTATAGTGTGGATCCCAGCCTATAGAATAACAGCTGTATAGTGTGGATCCCAGCCTATAGAATAACAGCTGTATAGTGTGGATCCCAGCCTATAGAATAACAGCTGCAGTGTGGATCCCAGCCTATGGAATAACAGCTGCAGTGTGGATCCCAGCCTATGGAATAACAGTGGAGTTTTTACTGCTCAATCTAATTCATGCTGATAAAAATATACATCCATATTCCTAATGGACACATGTTAAAACTCATACAATTTTGATAGACTTAAAGGGGCAATCTGTAGTTGTAATATCATTTTTTATTTTTTTTAAATTAATTATATATACAGTACCAGTCAAAGGTTTGGACACACCTACTACATTTTCATTGTAGAATAATAGTGAAGACATCAAAACTATGAAATAACACATGGAATCATGTAGTAACCAAAAAAGTGTTCAACAAATCAAAATAGATGTTATATTTGAGATTCTTCAAAGTAGCCACCCTTTTGCCTTGATGACAGCTTTGCACACTCTTGGCATTCTCTCAACCAGCTTCACCTGGAATGCTTTTCCAACAGTCTTGAACGAGTTCCTGTAACGGCTTTCTTCCTGGGAAGGAGAGGAGGACCAAAATGCAGCGTGGTTCGTGTTCACCATGTTTAATAAAAGACGATAACGTGAAAACTACACAAATACAAAATAACAAACGTGGCAAAACCCGAAACAGTCCTATCTGGTGCGGAGAACACAAAGACAGGAAACAGTCCTATCTGGTGCGGAGAACACAAAGACAGGAAACAGTCCTATCTGGTGCGGAGAACACAAAGACAGGAAACAACCACCCACAAACCCCAACACAAAACAAGCTACCTAAATATGGTTCCCTATCAGAGACAATGACTAACACCTGCCTCTGATTGAGAACCATATCAGGCCATACATAGAAACGGACAAACTAGACACACAACATAGAATGCCCACCCAGCTCACGATCTGACCAACACTAAAACAAGGAAAACACAAAAGAACTATGGTCAGAACGTGACATTTCCCACATATGCTGACCACTTGTTGGCTGCTTTTCCTTAACTCTGTGGTCCAACTCATCCCGAACCAACTCAATTGGGTTGAAATCGGGTTATTGTTGAGACCAGGTCATCTGATGCAGCACTCCATCCCTCTCCTTCTTGGTCAAATAGCCCTTTCACAGCGTGGAGCTGTGTTGGGTCATTGTCCTGTTGAATTCTAAATAAATCACACACAGTGTCACCAGCAAAGCACCCCCACTCCATCACACCACCTCCTCCATGCTTCACGGTGGGAACCACACATGCGGAGATCATCCATTCACCTAGTCTGCGTCTCACAAAGACATGGCTGTTGGACCCAAAAATCTAACATTTGGACTCAGACCAAAGGACAGATTTCCACTAGTCTAATGTTCATTGCTCATGTTTCTTGTCCCAAGCAAGTCTCTTCTTATTATTGGTGTCCTTTAGTAGTGGTTTCTTTGCAGCAATTCGACTATGAAGGCCTGATTCACACAGTCTCCTCTGAACAGTTGATGTTGAGATGTGTCTGTTACTTGAACTCTGTGAAGCATTTATTTGGGCTGCAATTTCTGAGGCTGGTAACTAATGAACAGTTAACTTTTTTCATAAATTAGCAAAAAGTTCTAAAAACCTGTTTTCGCTTTGTCATTATGGGGTATTGTGCGTAGATTGACTTAATCCATTTTAGAATAAGGCTGTGACGTAACAAAATGTGGAAAAAGGGAAGGGGGTTGAATACTTTCAGAATGCACTGTATATAATAATACAGGGTTTGTTTGTATGTGGTAACACTTTTCATGCCAATAAAGCCTTTTTGAATTGAGAGAGAGAGAGAGAGAGAGACAGCGAGTGAGGTAGAGAGAGAGAGGTAGAGAGAGAGAGGTAGAGAGAGAGAGGTGGAGAGAGAGGTAGAGAGAGTGAGGTAGAGAGAGAGGTGGAGAGAGAGAGGTAGAGAGAGAGAGGTAGAGAGAGAGAGGTAGAGACAGAGAGACAGAGACAGAGACAGCGAGTGAGGTAGAGAGAGTGAGGTAGAGAGAGAGACAGAGAGAGTGAGGTAGAGAGAGAGAGGTAGAGAGAGAGAGACAGAGACAGCAAGTGGGGTAGAGAGAGAGAGGTAGAGAGAGAGACAGAGAGAGTGAGATAGAGAGAGAGAGAGACAGCGAGTGAGGTAGAGAGAGAGACAGAGACAGAGACAGCGAGTGAGGTAGAGAGAGAGAGACAGAGACAGCGAGTGAGATAGAGAGAGAGAGGTAGAGAGAGAGAGGTAGAGAGAGAGAGGTGGAGAGAGAGAGGTAGAGAGAGTGAGGTAGAGAGAGAGAGGTAGAGAGAGAGGTAGAGACAGAGACAGACAGAGACAGCGAGTGAGGTAGAGAGAGAGCGGTAGAGAGAGAGAGACAGAGAGAGTGAGGTAGAGAGAGAGAGGTAGAGAGAGACAGAGAGTGAGGTAGAGAGAGGTAGAAAGAGAGAGAGAGACAGCGAGTGAGGTAGAGAGAGAGACAGAGACAGAGACAGCGAGTGAGGTAGAGAGAGAGCGGTAGAGAGAGAGACAGAGAGAGAGAGGTAGAGAGAGAGACAGAGACAGCGAGTGAGGTAGAGAGAAAGAGGTAGAGAGAGACAGAGAGAGTGAGGTAGAGAGAGTGAGGTAGAGAGAGTGAGGTAGAGAGAGAGAGGTAGAGAGAGAGACAGAGACAGCGAGTGAGGTAGAGAGAGAGGTAGAGAGAGAGGTAGAGAGAGTGAGGTAGAGAGGGAGAGACAGCGAGTGAGGTAGAGAGAGAGACAGAGACAGCGAGTGAGGTAGAGAGAGAGAGGTAGAGAGAGAGACAGAGACAGCGAGTGAGATAGAGAGAGAGACAGAGACAGAGACAGCGAGTGAGGTAGAGAGAGAGACAGAGACAGAGACAGCGAGTGTGGAGAGAGAGAGACAGAGACAGCGAGTGAGGTAGAGAGAGAGACAGAGAGAGTGAGGGAGAGAGAGAGAAGCAGAGAGACAGAGAGACAGACAGACAGACAGACAGAATTGGGAAGAAAGCCTAGAGCTGCAGGATGATGAGTCAGAAGGGTGTGGTTTTTCTCCTAGAGACATCTGCTTTCTGCTCATCAGGAAGAGAAAACAAACACTGACTAACAGGTCTATACTGGGATCAATCTCTCACTGTTTACACAGTATGTGTCCCAAGCAGCACCCTATTCCCTATGTACTACACTGCATTTGACCAGGGCACCCTTTTCCTTCGTACACTACTTTTGACCACAGGCATATGAGCCTTTGTCAAAAGTAGTGCACTATATAGGGAATAGTGTGCCATTTTGGATTCAGGCATAGTTGTGTTCAAACCTATTAGAAGATGACTATAACATAATATTAACATCAAAGCTGAGCTAGGCTACAGCTCGTCATTCTGGTCTTCAGCTAACGGCTGAGCTAGGCTACAGCTCGTCATTCTGGTCTTCAGCTAACGGCTGAGCTAGGCTACAGCTCGTCATTCTGGACTTCACCTAACGGCTGAGCTAGGCTACAGCTCGTCATTCTGGACTTTACCTAACGGTTGAGCTAGGCTACAGCTCATCATTCTGTTCTTCAGCTAACGGCTGAGCTAGGCTACAGCTCGTCATTCTGGACTTCACCTAACGGTTGAGCTAGGCTACAGCTTGTGATTCTGGACTTTACCTAACGGTTGAGCTAGGCTACAGCTCGTCATTCTGGTCTTCAGCTAACAGTTGAGCTAGGCTACAGCTCATCATTCTGTTCTTCAGCTAACGGCTGAGCCAGGCTACAGCTCGTCATTCTGTTCTTCAGCTAACAGCTGAGCTAGGCTACAGCTCGTCATTCTGTTCTTCAGCTAACGGCTGAGCTAGGCTACAGCTCGTCATTCTGTTCTTCAGCTAACAGCTGAGCTAGGCTACAGCTCGTCATTCTGGTCTTCAGCTAATGGCTGAGCTAGGCTACAGCTCGTCATTCTGGACTTTACCTAACGGTTGAGCTAGGCTACAGCTCGTCATTCTGGTCTTCAGCTAACAACTGAGCTAGGCTACAGCTCGTCATTCTGGTCTTCACTAACGGCTGAGCTAGGCTACAGCTCGTCATTCTGGTCTTCAGCTAACAAGACGGTAAATCCATTTTTATTCAATCACTTTTTAACAGCATCCCTTTTGATTTAAACAAAACTATTCGTACTGTATTTAGTAGTTAGAAAAACACTTTTAATGGGACCTGAAACATTCAGGAGAAAAAGATTCATAAATGTCCCATATCATGAGACATTCACATCTTCCTCCCGGGAAAGGATATATACGGTTGCATTTGATATCATTTAAAAGCCTTCCAAACAGTGTTGTCAAACAAAATGTTTGATTTTTTTTCTAATAAACATTTTGTCATGTTTTTTTACCTTTTAAAACGAAAGGTTCATTCTAAATGTAATATTGTTTTTGTGCCTTTCTATCAATTCCCTGAGTTATTTCATGTGTTCATGTGGTCTCTGAGTCATTTCATGTGTTCACGTGGTCTCTGAGTCATGTCATGTGTTCACGTGGTCTCTGAGTCATTTCATGTGTTCACGTGGTCTCTGAGTCATGTCATGTGTTCACGTGGTCTCTGAGTCATGTCATGTGTTCACGTGGTCTCTGAGTCATGTCATGTGTTCACGTGGTCTCTGAGTCATGTCATGTGTTCACGTGGTCTCTGAGTCATTTCATGTGTTCACGTGGTCTCTGAGTCATGTCATGTGTTCACGTGGTCTCTGAGTCATTTCATGTGTTCACGTGGTCTCTGAGTCATGTCATGTGTTCACGTGGTCTCTGAGTCTTATCATGTGTTCACGTGGTCTCTGAGTCATTTCATCTGTTCACGTGGTCTCTGAGTCATTTCATGTGTTCACGTGGTCTCTGAGTCATGTCATGTGTTCACGTGGTCTCTGAGTCATTTCATGTGTTCACGTGGTCTCTGAGTCATGTCATGTGTTCACGTGGTCTCTGAGTCATTTCATGTGTTCCTGTCAAGGCAGCAGATACTCTTCCTGGGGTTTATTATGGATCCCCATTAGTTACTGCCAAGGCAACAGCTACTCTTCCTGGGGTTTATTATGGATCCCCATTAGTTCCTGCCAAGGCAGCAGCTACTCTTTCTGGGGTTTATTATGGATCCCCATTAGTTCCTGCCAAGGCAGCAGCTACTCTTCCTGGGGTCCAAACACATTAAGGCACTTAACTCACACAGTACATCATTTAACATTATTACACCTCTACATATCTACAATACAACATGTATAATACCACCATACAACAATAATACAATGTACGTGTGTGTAGAGTGCGTGTGCTAGCGTTTGTGTGTGTATGCGTGTATCTGTACTTGTGTGTGTGTCTCTTCACAGTCCCCACTGTTTCATAAGGTGTGTTTTTATCTGTTTTTAAGTTTGATTAAATTGCTGCATCAGTTACTTGATGTGGAATAGAGTTTCATGTAGTCATGGCTCTATGTAGTACTGTGGAATAGAGTTCCATGTAGTCATGGCTCCATGTAGTACTGTGGAATAGAGTTCCATGTAGTCATGTCTCTATGTAGTGCTGTGTGCCTCCCATAGTCTGCTCTGGACTTGAGGATTGTGAACAGACCTCTGGTGGCATGTCTTGTGGGGTATGCATGGGTGTCCGAGCTGTGTGCCAGTAGTTTAAAACAGACAGCTGATTTGTCAATACTTTGTTGAATCTCTCCTCTACTTTGAGCCAGGAGAGATCGACATGCATATCATTAATATTAGCTCTCCGTGTACATTAAAGGACCATATAATTAGATGTATGAGCAAGGGACACGCTAACAAAACAATTAACACAACAACAATCTATAGTAGAGATTTTTTTTAAATGTAATTGATGTGTGCTCTTACAATAACATCTCAGGCAGTAATTCTCTCTCTCTCTCTCTCTCTCTCTCTCCTCTCTCTCTTCTCTTCTCCTCTCTCCATCTCCCCCTCTCCCCCTCTCTCTCTCTTCTCTTCTTCTCTCTCTCCATCTCCCTCTCTCCCTCCCTCTCTCTCTCTTCTCTCTCTCTCTCTCTCTCTCTCTCTCTCTCTCTCTCTCTCTCTCTCTCTCTCTCTCTCCTCTTCTTCTCTCTCTCCATCTCCCCCCTCTCTCACTCCTCTCTCTCTTATATTCTTCTCTATTTCCATCTCCATCTCACTCCCTCTCACTCTTCTCTTCTCTCTCTCTCTTCTCTTTTTCTTCTCTCTTTCTCTTTCTCTCTCTCACTCAATCAATCAAATGTATGTATAAAGCTTTGTACAGAAACCCAGCCTAAAACCCCAAACAGCAAGCAATGCAGATGTAGAAGCATGGTGGCTAGGAAAACCTCCCTACAAAGGCAGGAACCGAGAAAGAAATCGAGAGAGGAACCAGGCTCTGAGGGGTGGCCCTTCTGGCTGTGCCGGGTGGAGATTATAACAGAACATGGCCAAGATGTTCAAATGTTCATAAATGACCAGCAGGGTCAAATAATAATAATAATAATAATAATAATAATAGTCACTCTATCTCTTTCTCTATCTCTTTCTCTCTCTCACTCCTCTCTCTCTCTCCTCTCTCTCTTCTCTTCTCCTCTCTCCATCTCCCCCTCTCCCCCTCTCTCTCTCTTCTCTTCTTCTCTCTCTCCATCTCCCTCTCTCCCTCCCTCTCTCTCTCTTCTCTTCTCTCTCTCTCTCTCTTCTCTCTCTCTCTTCTCTTCTTCTCTCTCAATTCAATTCAAGAGGCTTTATTGTTATGGGAAACATGTGTTAACATTGCCAAAGCAAGTGAGGTAGATAATATATAAAAGTGAAATAAACAGTCAAAATTAACAGGAAACATTACACATACAGAAATTTCAAAACAATAAAGACAAAACAAATGTCATATTATACGTATATATATATATATATATATACAGTGTTGTAACAATGTACAAATGGTTAAAGTACACAAGGGAGAATCTTGATGCTGTGATGTCACACTGTGGAATTTCCCCCAGTAGATATGGGAGTTTATCAAAATTGGATTTGTTTTCGAATTCTTTGTGGATCTGTGTAATCTGAGGGAAATATGTATCTCTAATATGGTCATACGTTGGACAGGAGGTTAGGAAGTGCAGCTCAGTTTCCACCTCATTTTGTGGGCAGTGTGCACATAGCCTGTCTTCTCTTGAGAGCCAGGTCTGTCTACGGCGGCCTTTCTCAATAGCAAGCCTATGCTCACTAAGTCTGTACATAGTCAAAGCTTTCCTTAAGTTTGGGTCAGTCACAGTGGACAGGTATTCTGCCACTTTGTACTCTCTGTGTAGGGCCAAATAGCATTCTAGTTTGCTCTGTTTTTTTGTTAATTCTTTCCAATGTGTCAAGTAATTATCTTTTTGTTTTCTCATGATTTGGTTGGGTCTAATTGTGCTGCTGTCCTGGGGCTCTGTGGGGTGTGTTTGTGTTTATGAACAGAGCCCCAGGACCAGCTTGCTTAGGGGACTCTTCTCCAGGTTCATCTCTCTGTAGGTGATGGCTTTGTTATGGAAGGTTTGGGAATCGCTTCCTTTTAGGTGGTTGTAGAATTTAACAGCTCTTTTCTGGATTTGGATAATTATTGGGTATCGGCCTAATTCTGCTCTGCATGCATTATTTGGTGTTCTATGTTGTACACTGAGGATATTTTTGCAGAATTCTCTCTCCATCTCCCTCTCTCACCCTCTCTCTCTCTTCTCTTCGTCTCTCTCACCCTCTCTTTCTCTCACCCTCTCTCTCTCTTCTCTTCTTCTCTCTTACCCTCTCTCTCCTCTCTCTCTCTCTCTCTCTCTCACTCACCCTCTCTCTCTCTTCTCTTATCTCTCACCTCCTCTCTCTCTCTCCTCTCTCTCTCTCTCTCTCTCTCACCCTCTCTCTCTCTTCTCTCTCTCTCTCACCTCCTCTCTCTCTCCTCTCTCTCTCTCTCTCTCTCTCTCTCACCCTCTCTCTCTGTCTCTCTCTCACCCTCTCACCCTCTCTCTCTCACCCTCTCTCTCTCTCTCACCCTCTCTCTCACCCCTCTCTCTCTCTCTCTCTCTCTCTCTCTCTCTCTCTCTCTATGATACGCTCTTAGAGAAAATGGTTCCAAAATGGTTCTTCCAGGTAAAACCCTGTTTGGTTCCAGTTAGAACCCTCTGTTCTACATGGAACCCAAAACAATTCTACTGGAACCGACAAGGGTTATTCAAAGGGTTCTCCTATGGGGACGGCCGAAGAACCCTTTTTTTGGGGGGTTCTAGATAACAGCTTTTTTTCTCAGGGTGTATCAATTAGCATGTAGAAAGTGAGTTATACATTCAGTGTGCGGTAGACATGTTTCCTCCCTCATTATAGGATGGAATAACGTATGGCGTGCTGCTCTCTGCTCTCATCACACACCGCCTCCTAAATACAACCCTATTCCCTTTATAGCGCACTATTACATGGGGTCTGGTTTCAAAAGTAGTGCACTAGGAAGGGAAGAGGGTGCCATTTGGGATGCTGAAGTGTACACTAGGCCCCCAATAGGTACAGAAACAAAACCAGTTCAAGGACAACTTGGAAACCTGTCTGCTCCGACAAGCTGTTATTTGGATAAGTGTTTATCCTTCAAGCCTACAATTCCACTTAGTCTGATCCTTCTCCGTTCTCTCCCCCTAACCGTCCTATTGTGTGTCGTCTGGAATACATAAACCTGGGCAGTTTGTCTCAGGCTGACTGACTTAACTGTCGCATTAGGCTTTAAGGGGCAAATCATATCTTCCACTTTAGAGAAATGTTTACGTAGTCTTTAGGCTTTATAATAGTATTCTAATACTCAGAGCAGAGAATCCCACTAGTTTACCATGCCTGCTTGTGTATATATCTGACGGGTAGGTGGGTGGGGTGGGGTAAGGGGGTGCTGATACCCATTTCAGACAGAAGATGTGGTATATTACCTGCAAAAAAAATACAAGGCCATGTTTAAATGACCCCCTTTTCAAACAGCCTCTTATTTACCACTTGGGGGTGGTGGGGGTGGTGGTGGTGGTGGGGGTGGTGGAGGTGGTGGTGGGGGTGGTGGAGGTGGTGGTGGTGGGGGTGGTGGTGGTGGTGGTGGGGTGGTGGTGGTGGTGGTGGGGGGGGGTGGTGGTGGTGGTGGTGGTGGTGGTGGGGGTGGTGGGGGGGGGGGGTGGTGGTGGGGGTGGTGGTGGTGGTGGTGGGGGTGGTGGTGGTGGTGGGGGTGGTGGGGATGGTGGGGGTGGTGGTGGAGGTGGTGGTGGTGGGGGTGGTGGTAGTGGTGGTGGTGGTGGTGGTGGAGGTGGTGGTGGTGGTGGGGGTGGGGGTGGTGGTGGTGGTGGTGGTGGTGGGGGTGGTGGGGGTGATGGTGGTGGTGGTGGGGGTGGGGGGGTGGTGGTGGGGGGGTGGTGGTGGTGGTGGTGGTGGTGGTGGGGGTGGTGGTGGGGGGGTGGTGGTGGTGGTGGTGGTGGTGGTGGGGGGTGGGGGTGATGGGGGTGGTGGTGGGGGTGGTGGTGGTGGTGGTGGTGGTGGGGGTGGTGGTGGTGGTGGGGGTGGTGGTGGTGGTGGTGGTGGGGGTGGTGGGGGTGGGGGTGGGGGTGGGAGTGGTGGTGGTGGTGGTGGTGGTGGGGGTGGTGGGGGTGATGGTGGTGGTGGTGGTGGGGGTGGTGGTGGTGGTGGTGGTGGTGGTGGTGGTGGTGGGGGTGATGATGGTGGTGGTGGTGGTGGTGGTGGTGGTGGTGGTGGTGGTGGTGGTGGGGGTAGTGGGGGTGGTGGGGGTGGTGGTGGTGGTGGTGGTGGTGGTGGGGGTGATGGTGGTGGTGGTGGTGGTGGTGGTGGTGGGGGTGGTGGGGGTGGTGGTGGTGGTGGTGGTGGTGGTGGGGGTGGGGGTGGGTGGTGGTGGTGGTGGTGGTGGTGGTGGTGGTGGTGGTGGGGGGTGGTGGTGGTGGTGGTGGTGGTGGGGGTGATGGTGGTGGTGGGGGTGGTGGTGGTGGTGGTGGTGGGGGTGGGGGTGGTGGTGGTGGTGGTGATGGTGGTGGTGGTGGGGGTGGTGGGGGTGGTGGTGGTGGTGGTGGTGGGGGTGGGGGTGGTGGTGGTGGTGGTGATGGTGGTGGTGGTGGGGGTGGGGTGGTGGTGGTGGTGGTGGTGGTGGGGTGGTGGGGTGGTGGGGGGGGTGGTGGTGGTGATGGTGGTGGTGGTGGGGGTGGTGGTGGTGGTGGTGGTGGTGGTGGGGGTGGGTGGTGGTGGTGGTGGTGGTGGTGGGGGTGGGGGTGGTGGTGGTGGTGGTGGTGGGGGTTGTTAAACCATGGGGGTTGTTTGCATTTCAAATTAGGGAGGTGTTAAACAATGGAAGTGTTAATGAATTTACCTGCAAAAAAAAAAACTGAACCATTCACACATTCAGTACCAGTCTGGTGCCATGGTTTTTTCTTTATTTTGTACTATTTTTTTACTATTTTTATTTTTTACTATTGTATTACTGTCTACATTGTAGAATAATAGTGAAGACATCAAAACGATGAAATAACACATATGGAATCATGTAGTAACCAAAAAAGTGTTCAACAAATTAAAATATATGTTCATACTTGAGATTCCTCAAAGTAGCCAACCTTTGCCTTGATGACAGCTTTGCACACTCTTGGATTTCTCTCAACCAGCTTCACCTGGAATGATTTTTCAACAGTCTTGAAGGAGTTCCCATATATGCTGAGCCCTTGTTGGCTGCTTTTCCTTCACTCTGTGGTCCAACTCATCACAAACCATCTCAATTGAGTTGAGGTTGGGTGATTGTGGAGGCCAGGTCATCTGATGCAGCACTCCATCACTCTCCTTATTGGTCCAATATCCCTTACACAGCCTGGAGGTGTGTTGGGTCATTGTCCTGTTGAAAATCAAATGATAGTCCCACTAAGCTCAAACCAGATGGGATGGCGTATCGTTGCAGAATGCTGTGGTAGCCATGTTGGTTAAGTGTGCCTTGAATTCTAAATAAATCACGGACAGTGTCAACAGCAAAGCACCCCTACACCATCACACCTCCTCCTCCATGCTTCACGGTGGGAACCACACATGTGGTGATCACCCGTTCACCAACTCTGTTTCTCACAAAGACACGGCAGTTGGAACCAAAAATCTCAAATTTGGACTCATCAGACCAAATATTTTTTTTTTTTACCTTTATTTAACCAGGCAAGTCAGTTAAGAACACATTCTTATTTTCAATGACGGCCTGGGAACAGTGGGTTAACTGCCTGGGTTAACTGCCTGCAGAACGACAGATTTGTACCTTGTCAGCTCAGGGGTTTGAACTTGCAACCTTCTGGTTACTAGTCCAACGCTCTAACCACTAGGCTACGCTGCCGCCCCAAATGATAGATTTCCACCGGTCTAATGTCCATTGCTTGTGTTTCTTGGCCCAAGCATGTCTCTTTTTATTGGTGTCCGTTAGTAGTGGTTTCTTTGTAGCAATTCAACCATGAAGTCCTGATTCAAGCAGTCTCCTCTGAACAGTTGATGTTGAGATGTGTCCGTTACTTGAACTCTGTGAAGCATTTATTTGTGCTGCATTCTGAGGCTGGTAGCTCTAATGAACTTATCCTCTGCAGCAGAGGTAACTCTGGGTCTTCCATTCCTGTGGCGGTCCTCATGAGAGCCAGTTTCATCATAGCTCTTAATGGATTTTGTGACTACACTTGAAGAAACTTTCAAAGTTCTTGACATTTTCCAGATTGACTGACCTTTATGTTTTAAAGGAGTGATCGTTTCTCTTTTCTGTCCTTGAGCTGTTCTTTCCTTGAGCTGTTCTTGCCATAATATGGGCTTTGTCCTTTACAGAATAGAGCTATCTTCAATGTCTGTAGTTCTTTCCTTGAGCTGT